>NW_009707565.1:118684-124025 GCF_000703405.1 Apaloderma vittatum
CATCATTTTATGGCACCTTTCAGTTGTATATCTTTAAACATCGTTTATTTATATTTCATGGTTTCAAATGTATGAAGCTCTGGGGGAGAAATCATAATCACCTTCTTTGGGTGCATTTTCTGTAGAAAGCTAGGGCCAGTGGAAATGGCTTTGTTCTTTTTCCAGGAGTATATTTAATAACATTACCTAGCTTTGGCCAGTGAGACATGAAGGGGAGAATCTGCTTTTAGGAAAGGTCTTTAGAAGGTGAGAAGATTTGTACGGTAAAAAATGGAGATGGAGAACAGCCTAGATTTTGGATGATTTTTGGTAACATTTGGATTGAGCGAAGCTTGGTTGAGAAAGAAGGTAGCTGATGAGTCTCTGACCAAGATATGAACATTCACCGGCAGCCTGGTGAAGAAGATTGGGAGGGTTTCAGATTGAGTGGTAATACTGTAGTTTGTGAACAGGCTGTACTCTCCACTGCTTGCCCATGGCTACAGATTCCTGCAGCTTTCCCAGGCAGATTCCATTGCTGGTAGCATCTCTATGCCAAAGGAAGTAGAAGGGAGAAAAGGAGTTTATAATGCCTGCTATTAACTCAGGCTGCTCTGGACAACAGATTTTTTTTCTGAAGTATTGCTTAACGAAACCAAAAGATTTTCTGGAAGGCTGTATACTAAATCAATAATAGATATGACAAATGTTCATTCTCTAGTCTGCCTGTTGCTTGGATTGGGACTGGCTCTTGACACAATGTTTGTGTTTTATCTAGTCTCCATAGTAAACAACTCTGTGTCCCCCTTTTGCCTCCTGGAAAGCTGATCATCCCTCCTTGCTGTATACTCCTAAGGTTTGCAGCTGCCTGGAGGTAGGAAGTGGAGTGCTTGATACAAACACCTTGTCCATTCCTTTTGGATATCTACAAAAAGCAAACCACATTTTCACTAGATCACTTAGGCAGCTTTCTTATTTTCCTCTTACTGATTAAGTTAGCCAGGAATATTCTAAAGTTCTAATAAGGAAGAACACAATAGTTATACCAGGGTACAGATCCTTTATAATCTTTCTAATATTATTGTGTTTCACTGTTAATGAACTATGGGTCCTATTCCAGTGTGCTTCTCCTGTACCTGGTATTCCATGAAAAGTTGTAAACAAATGAAAAAATGCAAATTCTTCTGGATCTGGTTATTGATATTGATTTTTTCATGGAGGCTGTCACTCCACTACTTGACCTTAAAAAGAAAAAACCCATCATATTGGCTGAAGGATACTTGCTTCTTGCACAAGTAATGTCTGGTGGTACTTAGTACAGAGTTACAATCAATCTTTCCCATACATCAGATAATTTTCACACATGGCAGAACCAGAAGCCCTGAATAAATGCATTTTTGAAGTAATTATCCACTGCTAAGTATTCGTGTTTGCGCGCGCACATGTGTACATGCACACATGCTGCAAAAGCAGCTCATTGCATTAAGAAATTAATTACTATTTCCAATTACTTCTAGTAGTTAATTAGTTCTAATTATTACACTGAGTAATAAATTGCTATTTGTAATTATGCTGTGGGTACAGTCAGAGTAGTTAGAAATGCAATTTGCATGGTTGTTTACAGATCAAGCATATTTAAGTAAATGCGCTCCCTTAATTGTATGGAACTGTCGATGTTAAATAATATAACACGTTTTGCAGCTTCATCTGCAGTGTCATTTGTTTACCGTTTATGGTGGCTGGATTTCAGAGAACTAGGAGGTAGATGCTGTGTGTCACTGGGGAAGAGTTGTTTTTATTTGAAGCCTACAAGCCCTGCTGAGTATCTGTGGCTTGACAGGCATTTCTGGAAATGTGCACTGTGTTGTTAAACTTACATTATAGCTCTAGTTTCTTGGCCTAAGCAAATCTGAACCACTTGGAAACACTGACCAAATCCTGTTGTCCTTAATCAAAGTCTCATTTCCCACTCCCCAGGCTTTCTGACCTCATACGTCAGCACGTAGCTCTTCACTTGCTGGGAGTGGGTATTCTCACCTGAGTTAATTTTTTTCCTCAAATTCACATGACTGTCTATAATGATCTGTAAAATTTCTGTCTGGAAAGACTCCCATTAGGAGCCTGCTGTGGCTAAGATTGCAGTCAGGAATTCCCAGAAAAAGCTGTATTAACTTTCCAGATAATCTTTGTGTGTTTGGTGTGCCAGGGCCTTCCAAGCTTGGATGTTGCACATTGCTATTTGTGGATGATCTTAACTCTTCCATCAAAGAAGTCATACAGCATGGAAGGCTGAATGTCCTTTTGAAGGAAGTAAATATACGCTTTCTTTACAAGGCTTTTGTGAGTGTAACCAGGACGAGATCTTCTTCAGGCCTTCCTCCTCTGTGTAACTTCACAGGACTTTGATGGGACTTAGGAGTTGCAGGACTTTATTTTTCCTGTATTGTGCATGTTTATTTTCTCCTGTTCCCCATTTTCTATCTCAATTTAAAATAATACATGATGATATTAGAATTGATTGCAGTGGGAAATAACTCTGTCCCAGCAGAGGTGGACAGCCTGCCACCAAGCAAGAGAAAAGAGGGCAGGAAAAAATAAACTACAGAGACTCCAAAAATATTGCTTGTCATTCACATGTCCTTGGAGAGAGAAAGAGTACGGGAAATTCTGGACACAAAGAATGAATTGTTGTTAAGCATCATTTTTCAAAATTTTATGTGGGCACCAGTGGGATGTAAAGTTAAAGAGCTGGAAAGTTTGCTTACTGCCTACACACATAACGGATTTGGAAGAGTGGGTTTTGTTATCGGAGGAATATCCTTGATGCTGGTAAGAGCAGTCCCCAGCTGACACAAGGGGTTTGCTGTTCTGGGTATATTCTGTTTCAGCATATTAATATGAAACCATTTTGGAGGTAAAGAATTGCGGCTGCTTTGGTGGTAAAGGAGCTTTAAAGCAGAAATCAGCACTGAAAGTGAGGATTGCTGGAAAACAGACTATAGACCCACCACTTTATGTGATATGAAAGCTGGCACGTGGTGAGAACTGTGAGAGGGCAGGCACAGTCAGACACAGGATTTCATAACTTTGAAGGGTGAAATTAAAACCTTCTTAGAGGACACACCTCAGCAGTCAAAAACCATAAAAATCAAGTTTTCAGAAGATTTGTTGTCCTTTCTTGTCTCTGAGAAGAAATGTTTCTGGCTCACCTATGTTGATGAGTATTTAAAACTTGAATTTAACTTGAAAATGGTTGTTGTCTTAGAGCCAGACCCTCCAAATGCTGCTTCAGAGTCTGCAGGACTGGGCCCTGTGGGAGCCTTATGCTTGGTACGTGGCACTGTAACAAAGCTGTAATGGAGAAAGAACTGAAATTATATTAACAATGTGCCTTGTTAAATTACTGTTTTGTTCTGCCTTTTATGTCCCATGGGACTCAAATTCTAATCAAGGTGTTTGACTCGGTTTCTCAGGAAGCTGTGATGGAGAGTAAAGTATGTGGTTATAAGATTGTGACTATTGTACTCCCAAGTGGGGAATGGAGAGCTGTAATTCTGCTAATTATCATAACTAATTAGCTGCATTCAGAAGCGAACAATCAGAAGGGCTAGATCACTGCCTCCAACTGTTAATAATGGGTTATTGAACTACAGTACATGAGACCAGAGGGACTGCTATTACCACCAGTGATGAGTCTGGGATGTGTTCCCAACACTATAAAATAATTCATCCTTGGATTTTCAGAGCTCTTTCACAGGGTGAAAGTACATGCCATTCTTGGAGTACGAAAAGATGATGTTCAACACCATGAACTCAGTCATCAAACTTGAACTCCAAAAAAGAGTGCAGGCACTCGTGTGCATGCAAGGGGTTCACTGAAACCCACTCAGACATGATCTCTGTTGACTCCAGGGGATTCAGACATGCCATGCATCTGGCCCAGCATCCTCAAGCCTGGCATCCTCCTGGAAGTGAGGACATGCTTCTGCAGGACAGGGCTGGGCTGTCCTGTGAGCTAGAAAAGGGCAAACTGGAAGTGATCTTGGTGTAAAGCTGGGCCTGAGTCAATTAACCAAGCTGATTAGTTTGGCTGGATCACTATGCTGCACTGTCTGTTATCACACACGATGTACGAACTGTGCGTAACCATGCGGGTATGCTCTTTAGGACAAATTTGAAGAGTCATTTTAAGTGCCTCCTGTTGCTGACTAGCATGAAATGGATTGCTAAAAAAGGAGAACTCAGGAGGTACAAAAGTCAGCAGGACACACCCCACCTGTGGGCGCCCAGAAATATGAACCAGTAGAAAGACATTTGGTCTGTGTTATGACAGCATAACTGAACAACTTGGAATCAAGTGTTAATCTGAGCTGAGACAATCCCAATTTTGTCTTGAATAATTTCAATATGTGTCCCCTTGAGATAAACTAAGAACTTATTAGCACAGCTGTGAATATTAATGTGACCAATTCAGGAGAAAGTCCAATAAAAGGGAAAAAAACTTGCGAGGGAGATCAAGGACAACAGAAAGGGCTTCTTCAAATATATTGCTGACAAAACTAACACTAGAGGCAATGTAGGCCCTCTGGTGAATGAGGTGGGTGCCCTGGAGGCAGAGGATGAAAAGAAGGCAGTTACTGAATGCCTTCTTTGCCTCTGTCTACACTGTTGGAGGCTGCCCTCAGGTGCCGCAGTCCGCAGAGGAAGGCAAGATAAAGGAGGAGTTTGCCCTGGTTGAGGAGGACTGGGTTAGGGATCAGTTTGAACACTTGAACATCCATAAATCCATGGGCCCTGAACATCCGTAAATCCACGGGCCCTGATGGGATGCACCCACGGGTGCTGAAGGAGCTGGCGGAGGTCATTGCTAGGCCACTCTCCATCATCTTTAGTAAGTCATGGACAACAGATGAGGTGCCTGAAGACTGGAGGAAAGTGGATGTCACTCCAGTCTATAAGAAGGGCAAGAAGGATGATCCAGGTAACTACAGACCAGTCAGCCTCACCTGCATCCCTGGAAAGGTGATGGAACATCTTATCCTTGGCACTGTCTCTAGGCATATCAAGGATAAGAAGGTTATTAGGAGCAGTCAACATGGCTTTTCTAAGGGGAGATCGTGCTTGACCAACCTGATAGCCTTTTAGAAAGACATAACCAGGTGGATGGATGGTGGCCATGCAGTGGACGTGGTCTATCTGGATATCAGCAAGGCATTTGACACCGTCTCCCACAGCATCCTCATAGGTAAACTGAGGAAGTGTGGTCTGGATGACCGAGTAATAAGGTGGATCGCTACTTCGCTGAAGGGAAGAAGTCAAAGAGATGTAGTTAATGGGACAGAGTCCAGTTGGTGGCCTGTGT
>NW_009707566.1:0-30722 GCF_000703405.1 Apaloderma vittatum
CACAAACCTACAGCCTTACCTTCGTGACAGCGTGGTGATTTGTAATCGCTGCCTTGAGCAGTTTGAGGGCAGGGGCATCACCCAGTAAGAAGCTCTCTTTCAGATTTCTGCGAGCGAGATAAGGGTGGAGGTACTGGGCCGTATCAGAGCAGGACTTTCCTATTCCACTTACTTATCTCCTACCTCTGAGCGGTGAAAGCTGGAAAATCCTACAGCCAATCGACAAGTGGAACCTGAATCTACCTGCCCACTGCCCTGCTGTTCAACCTTACACAACAGCTCCCCAAAGCCCAGGGCTAGTTTCGTCTTCATCATCAACTTTCAGGTCGGTTGGTTTCCTATTTGTACATTGACCTTCGGTTGCAAGAGTGCAAGATGAGAATTTGATGCTCGTCATTATTGCTAAGGGAAGATGAGTAGTGTTTTGTCCGTGTGTGCCACAGTTGAGCTCAACATGAGGATAACTAAACTAATTTTCA
Source organism: Apaloderma vittatum (assembly GCF_000703405.1). NCBI lineage: Eukaryota > Metazoa > Chordata > Aves > Trogoniformes > Trogonidae > Apaloderma > Apaloderma vittatum. The sequence continues at coordinate 480 of NW_009707566.1, forward strand.
TTAATGTTAAGAAATTTTGCACTCGGGAGGAAGTTAGTTAATACGTTCTTCTAAGACCGAATCAGTAGCTGGGAGATGCTCATGGATTTATGAATTGTGCATGATACCCACCAGCCAGGAAGCAAATGTAATCAGTTATTGATTGCATGGCTAAGCTTCATTTCTCAGAAGGTGTGGATAGTGTTGTTTTGTCATAATTATTAGGATTTTGAGCATGTTTTTGCGTGGGTTGGTTTTGGGATGTTTTACTAAAATGTAGGCACACTTATGATGAAATCATGCATTTAGAAACATAGAATGGTTTGGGTTGGAAGGGACCTTAAAGCTCCTCTAGTTCCAACCCCCCTGCCATGGGCAGGGACACCTCCCACTAGCCCAGGTTGCTCAAAGCCCCATCCAGCCTGGCCTTGAACACTGCCAGGGAGGGGGCATCCACAGCTTCTCTGGGCAACCTGTGCCAGTGTCTCACTGCCCTTATGGTAAAGAACTTCATTCTAGCGCCTAATCTAAATCTACCCTGCTCTAGTTTAAAACCGTTGCTTCTTGTCCTATCGCTACATGCCCTCATAAAATGTCCCTCCCCAGCTTTCCTGTAGGCCCCCATCAGGTACTGGAAGCCTGCTGTAAGATCTCCCTGGAGCCTTCTCCAGGCTGAACAGCCCCAAGTCTCTCAGCCTGTCCTCGTAGGAGAGATGCTCCAGCCCTTTGATCATTTTTGTGGCCCTCCTCTGGACCCTTCCCAACAGATCCATGTCCTTCTTGTGTTGGGGTCTCCAGAGCTGGACACAGTACTCCAGGTGGGGTCTTAGAAGAGCAGAGTAGAGGGGGCAGAATCACGTCCTTTGTAGCATAAGGGAGAAAATTGCCATTTCTGAAGTGGCAAGTTCATTTGTTTAGTAAAAAAACCCAACTAAAAACATACAAACAAACCCAAAACTCAGCCATCTAAGATGTAAAAATGTAAGATGTCCACTGCCCTCATCACTAAAAAAAAATAATAGTCTTCTGTCAAAAGGGAAAAATGAAACAGCAAGTTCTTTAGATCATCTCCCAGGGGATACATTTTCCTAGGATCTTCATGTGATCATCCTGCTGAGTCAAAAACATTGACATCCAGCTGTGTTGGTAGCAAAATTTCTTTCTGAGAAGTAAAGTAAAAATAAGTACTCCTCTTACTTCTGGCAAACTCAGACAGCTGGTCTGTAGTTGCACTAAACAGATGTGTTGTGTTAGTTATAGTTGACAAGGGAACTGAAATAACCTTGAAAAGATGTGACATATTGGACTGCTGAGAATCCAAGAGTATTTGGACTGCAAAAACAGGGCTAGATCTCAGCTAAAGTAGAGGCCATCAACCCTCCCCAAGGTTTAGATATCCTTCCAGCTATGTTCCTGCAAAAATACATCCTGATCTAATTAGAAAGTTTAACATAAGCAGAGACTTACGGGAATTCTCTTCCTTTCTTTTTATGGTCATGGTGTGGGAAAGTGCTAAGGTAGGAAATGTTTTTTGCACCCAGTTAATTAACAACAGATCCAGCAGAAAATGGAACTGAAAGGGTTCTGCTGACACTTCTCAGAAACACTGATTGCTGTCTACAATTCCATTTTTCAGTCCCAAAGAAGAGACTAACTGCATGAAAAGGGAGGGAGTAGAGGAAGTTCACAGGTCAGAAGACTGACCAGGTCTGTAGAGATAATATGTCTGACCTCTGTAAGAACAAAAATCCCACACTCTTATTTAGACCTGACATAGGCACTAAAATACCAAAACACAGGCAGGCTTAGATGTACCATGGGTAGAAGTGTAGGTGTCCAGGAAGCTTTACTGTGGAAAACTTAGAGGGCAATTCAGAGCATGTAAAATTTGGGCTTCAGGGCCCACAAGAATGTTTAAATACTTAAACTTACTATGTGGATTCTGCTTTTTAAAGGTTTGAATACTTCTGAGTACAGTCAGTTTCAGTTTTATCTCGTGTGACAACTGGGAGGCTGTTCTGAGAACTGAGGGTTGGTAAGTGGTTGTGCTGGGCAGAACAAAAAGATGCAGCTCCTTCTGTTTTTACTGCTTGCCCCTCTTCCTCTGATTTGCAGGTGTTCAGAGGGACAATGGATAATAATTGTATGTATGTTAGTGTTCATTTGTGCTATACTACATTGTTATATAGCATTTGGATTACTTTATGGACTAGAAGTTTAAGACAGCAAGCACTACTGCATCACATGCTATTTACTGAAAAGAGATAAGATTGTTGTCTTAAGTTTGCAGGAAAGTACACGAGATTTTAAAGCAGGCGAAAGTATTACTGATCAATGGGGGAGAATGGAATCCTCATTTTGGATTTCAGTTCGTTTACTTTGAGATACAGAGCTCAGCGGTAGTGTCACTGAAATCTTATTTTTTCTAAGGAACTCAACTGCTGTACTACCCATACAAATTAATTATCTCATTTGTCTCTTCAACCATAAAGCAGAAATAATTTCTTCACTCCTATTCACACAAGTATTTTTTCACTCCTTACTAATGTTGTACAGCTAATTAATGTAGTTTATATACTTTTCAAGAAGCATTATGTTATCATTCTATAAACAAAAATGAAACTTCTTAGGCCTCCCCTTACTGTGTGTATTTTGTTGTGTTTATCTTTGATAGTATCAATATGAGGATCTTCTAAGTCCCAAATCCGTATGGAAAGATTTAATGTTGAGATGAGTATCATAGCAAGGTTGGGTGTTGATTTGGAATATTGACTACTCTCAGTTAATAAATAAAGTATGCTCAACAAAACCAGAGTCAAAAGCAGTGAATGGTACAGGATAAGTCACAAACAGAAATTGATGTGTGTTTGACTTTTTATAATTGCTTTAGGACAAATGAACAGAAAATGGGAAGAAAGACTGAAGAAAGTGGAAGAACGAGCATCTTACTATGAAAGAAACCCTCTTCCTACAGTTTATAGACCAAAACTGTCCAAACCCTTTCTGCCATCCTCTGTTTGGAAAATATTTTGTCGTCAGGCTGAAGCTTTCAATTATGTAAAAACCTGCAAAGAGGTAAATGTCTCTACTCTTTAAGTACTTTCAAGGTTGAACTTGATTTGAAAGCTTAGTTGACAGTAAAGTATCAGATTGCAAGATTTTATTTTTTTCCTTTTTTGTTTATGTGTGGTGTTAACCTCTAACAGTAAAAGTGCTTTTTGGTAACATTGTTGGCAAGAGAATGGGAAGGTAGTGAGATTTGAGTAGGAAGAAAGAAAAAACAGGGAGAAAGAGAAAAACAAGAGGCAGAGACAAAAAAATATAACTCTCCAATGGCATCAGCGTGGCAAGTTCAGATGATAAACAATGACAAGCCTTATTGTGGCCTGGAGACCTTATTGTGGCCTTCCAGTACCTTAAGGGGGCCTACAAGAAAGCTGGTGAGGGGCTTTTTAGGATGTCGGATAGTGATAGGACTAGGGGGAATGGATTAAAGCCAGAGATGGATCAGTTTAGATTGAACGTTAGGAAGTTCTTCCCCATGACGGTGGTGAGACACTGGCACAGGTTGCCCAGAGAGGGGGCGGAAGCCCCATCCCTGGAAGTTTTTAAGGCCAGGCTGGATGGGGCTCTGGGCAGCCTGATCTAGTGGGGGATGTCCCTGTCCGTGGCAGGGGGATTGGAACTAGATGATCTTTAAGGTCCCTTCTAACCCTTACAATTCTGTGATTTTATGAAATAAATGTTATGCAAAATGTTTTCATTTACTGTTTTCAGTTCTCTGCATTTAATACTTTTCAAATTGATTGCTGGGGTTTCTTTCCCACTGTTTTTGGTGTTTGAGTAATCTTGACAGTCTGTTTTCCAAAATGCACTTTCTCTAGCTTGGCAGTGCATTTTTTTGTTTGTTTATTTTTATGCTGCCATCGTATCCAAATGTTCCTTTCAGGACATTTTCCTTCTACTGTTAGACAAACTTGCTGCTGATCAGAAAAAAAAGTCTTTACAGAGAAAATAGAGTTTACATTAATGCATGGCAAAGAAAAGCTTCAAAATTTTCCTCATGTAACTGAAGTCAGAATGATGTTCTTAACTAAAAACAGATGCTACTTGGGTTGAGAAGGGATAAATGATATATTTACAGTTTTCTAGTACTTACTAACCTTTGACCAAACAAATAAATGACAAGTAAGAACTTCTGAAGACTTTAACTGGTTCTTTGAATAAAAAAACCCCTTCAATGTTTCCATTTTAAAAGGATGTTCATGTGTTTGCCTTGGAAAAGAACACACAAAGTGGACAGAGGTTTTACCTTGTGACAACATATAAAGAGCTTTGGTTTTATTACACGTGAGTATTTGAAGAGGTACCCTATACATGATGACAAGGCAGCAGTGTGCTGGAGATACTGTTACCCAGCGGTAGCTGTTACTGGATCGCTGTCCCCAGCAGCCGACTGCTGCGCTGACGAGCACAGAGGTGCAGTGGATGTCTTGAGGTTTCATCTTGGCCTTGGGGGAAAATCTTCATATGGACAAGAAAATCTATTCTGTAGTGAGTTTCAGCTTGCTTTTGAGGTGCAGTTGGCCATTATTTCTTGTGGATTAAGGACCCCGTCTACTGAATTTAAATGGAATAAGAGTAGATATGCATTCACTCTTGGCTTTTCTCAGGGGATCAAACCAACACATGACACTAGCATATTTCTATGACTAGTTGTATATCAGTTTAAATGGGCATTAATATAAATGTCTGGTTAGCGATTTACGGTTTTTTATTGGTTTGATGGAGTTTCAAGTAATGACAATTTGACTCTGTGCTGAACTCTTTATCCCAATTTTTGTTTTACAATAAAACATTTGGTTATGAAGTAAAAGAAACATAAGAATCAAGTAAACTTGGTTTGTTTTTCTCCATTTGAAAATGTGAATGATTTTTAATTTGCTTGGAAAAAAGTCTATGTAATCTCACTTTCAGTGCTCAAGACGTGAGTGATAGTAAGTGTTCTACTGTAGTTTCATCATTCTCTAAATTCTCAACAGCATTTCTATCAACAGTATTTATTGTAAGACCTAGGGGGATGGGGAGGAGAATATTTTACAAACAAATTATAGGCCAGACAAATATCTGTGTTGTTATTAGATGCTGAAGTTAGCAGCCCGATAATGCTTTGAAAAATTTGTAACTACTTTTTTAATATGGGCAGTTGACTGAAAAATAAAAGAATATTTAGGGCTTGTGGGATCCTTGCTTGCTAATGCTAAGTCCATATAATGCTTATCATGAGAGGTTGTGATTTTTGTTTTTCCATAGGAAAGGTTATAAAACAAGTCTTATGCATTGCTACGAAGTAATTCCTGAAAAAGATGCTTGCAAACTTTATTTTGATTTGGAATTCTACAAACCAGCAAATCCCGGTGCAGATGGCCAGAGTATGGTTGCGAAGTTAATTGAGGTAAACTGAAGCAAAGTCATGTTGTAGATTAATACAAATTTGTTGTTGGTTGAATACAAAAATCAAAGTACCACTTTTATCTTGGTTATTCTGTAGCAAAATGAAACAGAATTATAGGCCTAGTGGTTACTTCTAATGAAGTAAAAAGTGATGTTTTAATTAAAGCGAAGGTTCTCTCTTTAAGTGAAACAACAAAATGTTGGAATGCTTGATTCACTGTAGGTTTACTCATACAGTAAGTTAGATTTTGCAGGTTGTTTTATGTGCTCTGTCACCACAAAGCTGTAAAACTGAAGGAGTGTTTAGGTGTTCCTCAGAGTAGCATCAATAAAAGTTCCATTCAGATATTCCCCGGGTCATTTCCTTTGCCACCTGGTGCAGTCATATATCAAGGCTTAGATAAATGTCTCCAGAGATTGTCTTCAGATGGCCTTTCGTTACAGTTAAGTGACGATGTGGAGAACATCAGATGATGGCACTTATCAATTTGGTACCTAAAGTTAAATATCTTTGCTAATTATCAGTTTTATAAAATAGTGCAAATTTCCATTTTATTGCAAATTTGGGTTAAAAATTAGCTGCACTGCACATTCAATTTGACAGGCGTGGAAAATAAAGTGGGTTATTAGAATATCTTCTGGTCCAATAAAACCTCTTTGTCGGTAGCCATTTGTTTATAATACCTTCCGACACATGTCCCTAGCTAGAAAGGAAATAAAAAGATGATTGAGGTCATTCCTTCATAAAGAAGCCGTCCTCGATACAGCCTCTCGAGGGGTTTGCTCCATTGTGGATCAGTTCTGAAATCTAGAGATTCCTCAGACTGAGAACTTTGGATTTGCTGGGTGGGGGATTCAAGATGCTAAAATTCTAAGCTTCCAGACCCTTAGGTTCTGAGTTCATTACATGAGTAATGACAAGTTTAGCTTATAGAAGGTTTTTAGAGCCAGACATCTTAATGTTTTCTGCTTAGTTGGTGTTCATTGGGTCGTACCAGTGAATTAGCTAAATCATTACAAGTGAATTGCGTACCAACCCTTTCTGTCAGGTAGCTGCTGTCTTCCGTCCTAGGTGAGCCTGCGTCACAGACACTGTCACTGTGGGTGCAAACTAAATTAGTCTCTGACCTGAAAAGCTGTAAATCTGCTCAGCTTACTGCTGTTAGCATATTCAGTGACTTGTTTATTTCAGGAGACACAGTCTGTGTCAAATTTGTTTAAAATATGCTGTGTTTTGAAGTTAAATTGTATGCTCAAAATGAGAAAAAAAACTTGAAAAAACATGTAGAATCTGCATTTGTGTTAGCTTTTATAGATGCTGCTATTGCAAATGCTAGAGAAAATAGCCTAATTAATGTTTATCTTTTCAGTTTGTCAGCCAAAAATTAAAAGAATTTTATGATGTAAATTGTTCAGCCAAAGATGTCTTGAATTTAGATTCCAGTACTGATGAAAAATTTAGTCGACACTTAATATTTCTACCCCAAAAGACTGTATTTAAGGATAATATTCATGTTGGTAAGTGTGTTTTCCTCTTACACCTAAAAATAAAAGGTGAGGTTTTGACTTTGTACAGTGGCATCTCACATCTGAATGTTTGTTTTAATAGGATTATATGTGGAAACATACGTATTCACAGCAGAAATTGCTACCTATTTCTATTTTATTAAGCCTCATTATTATTCAACTCATCTTCCTTTTCTCTATAATTAACATTCATGTTTACAAAATGTAACTTTTTTTGTGCCTGTATGTTTTACTAACAAAACGACTGGCAAGACTGGTTTTTGGCTTGAAACTTGTTTTACAGTGTAACTCCTTAATTTTCAGGTTAATGTCAGTCTTAACAATTAAATCTTTGATTATTAGCTCTAAATACAGCTGGTTTGTGCTCAGCAAGGGTCAGAAAGGCAGGACAAAGACACTTTCAAACCACTTGTGCAAAAACATGACTAAGAGAAAGTCGAAAGCAATTTTAATTGTTGATTTAAGTGGGAATTTCATGGGATATGACAACTGCAACAAAAAGAACTGCCAGTTCAGCATTTTCTTGACTCCACTTTTCATATAAGTACAACAATACCTCTCCACAGAAGTCTTTTGAACATACTTTAAAATACAGTTTGTGAAGCACTGAGGTGAGCATTAAGAAAAGCTAATGTTGAAATTCGTAATTTCTTGTGTATGTACTCTGCATGGTGTGCAGTAAAGCAGGCTTCTAGATTCACGTGGAACAATGAGGGCACAGTAGAGTTTCAGCTGGGTTTTGTCTGAGTGAAGCAGGAACTGATAGAAAACAGCTTGCCCAGTGGTGGAATTAAAATCTCTATCAACCTACAAATGCAGAACTTCTGAGGGGGTGTCCAACTTTATTTAACTTTAAAAAAACCTGTTTCTCATTCTTAGGAGCAGTGAATCCGTGTCCCTAAAGCTTTTGAGGAGTAGCTCCCATGGCAGGCTCAGCAGATTGTCAAAGTTAGAAGCCAATGCTTATAACATTGTGTGCCAGCCCCAAGCGTGACACAGAGCAGTTATTTCTTATGTGACACCGTGGTAACAGCTACAAACTCCAAAGACTTAAATGGGATTACTGCAATTTTTAATTCAAAAGTATAGTCTTTAACAACTTTGACATTATAAAACTCTTAAGTAATACATGGATGATAAATAATTTGGTATGACAGCAGCTGTAGCCTGTGAGGTTGATAACTAATTACATTAGTGAGTTCTCCAAGTAGAAGCTTGAAGTGTTTATTCTAGCCCATTGGTTAAATGTTCTGTCTCCACTGTTATGTGAATTTGACATGTTTACAGTCAGACTTAAAATATTTTAAGAGATTCATGTATTCATGTTCTGCCTTTACCTTTTCAACAAGAGGTTGAAGTCACCATAAAAACTGATTTATATTTGAGATATGTAAATTTCAGCATTAAATTCATGCATGTTACCAATAATATTACACTCTAGACTTTTCATTAATGCATTTTAGTAACCTGCTTGACAAACCTGGCTTAAAGTGTATTAGCTTTGTACTTTGTGCAAAATGCTCTGCTGTAGCAAATAACTACAAATGCAGGTAACGTCATAGAGCAATTTCTCAGAATCTATATGAGAATATGTGTATTCTTTGAGATGATAGGAAAGATTTTGTCTAACATTAAACAAAAGGGTTAATATATGTTTCGGACCCATTCAAGAGTTGTTTCTTTTTCTGAAGTTCATTACTGTAGTGTTCTGTAATTAATAATTGTTTAGGATGAGTTAGTACTATTTATATAGGATAAACAAGAATATGAACTATCACATCTTGGATGATACTTTCACAAGCAGTTTATGTCAAGAGTCATGCACAAAACAAAGTGTGTGGTCTTAAATATGATGAAAAACACTTAGTATATAATATTTGCAAATACAGGGACTGAGTTCATTGCTCAGGTAAGAAAGCAGAGATCATGTAGGTCCACAGAAAAACTGGAGATAAATGAATTTACATTGATCTACACAGTTGACAAGTCCCAACTATAAAATACAAAATACAGTCAAGAATCAAAAGTATGAAATGCAGGGTTTGGTTCCCACATCTGACCAGTTAGAAGAAATGGGAAGAGAGAAAAGAGATGTGTGTGCAAATGATAAAGAACTAACTCCCAAAATAACCTTTTGCTGACAGAACCCTTGCTATTCAGACACCAGAGTGATTATTACTTAATTACAGACTTTAAAAAAAAAGGAAGTAAACTTTTATCATAAGTGAAATAAACTTCAGTTCTGAAATAGGTACGTTTTTTCCCTGAGCTGAAGATCTGTTTCATAACTATTATAAACGTAAGAAATTCTGTGTGCACGTTTGAACATGCAGGGTTAAACCGCTGTCTGTGACTATGAATGGCTCGTGTGCCTCAGCAGACCTGCCCTGAGTTATGAGGATGGTGATACTTATGCTCGATACACTAAGTCATTCTGCTGATGTGTAGCACAGGAGGAGCTGCATTTCATATTCTTTCAAGTTCTTCACTGAAGTTTCATCCAACAGCTGCAGAGTCCTCCTTGCCAGTATTCCCTCGGTTCCATAGTTTTTCTTCCACATCTGTATTTATTCTATTCTCTTCTTTACCCCTGCAAGTAATTTGGCCATGGTTTTTGTTTGTCTGTCTCTGGGTACCATCTAGCAGAGCCTGGAGGTACAGTGGGAGTTGAGTTATTATACTGGAAGTTTGAAAAGTCATTACAAAATACTTTTGTAAAAGTGATTTGTTGTTTGAGTAGACTCTGGTCATCAGTTAATACACCTTGAATCTGCTAGTAAGCCTTTATAATGATTCTGAAAGTGGAACTGGGGAAAGCAGTGGTGAGAGGGGAAATCACAAGCTCTTCAGAACTCTAAATCTGAGCTTGTTGCTGTTATCACATGCTGTCATTAACTACTGCAAAAATATTCATCTAAATGATTAAAAACTACCTATATTTAGATAAAAAAGTTGTGTAATAGCAAACCTATAGAATGCTTTATTCACGTATTGAAGAGTTTCACTAAATGGTACATGAAATATTAAGTGTTCAAACTACATTTTATGAAGGACCTTGATGCCTTTATTTTTTTAATATATCACTGTCAGTAGCAAACTGGTCCTACCTTAAACATTTAAGTCTTGCAATTAACAGCCTAGTTCATGCTAAGCTAGTATGAAGACCCAAACTGAATGTGTTCAATAGGTTTCTGACACTCTAGTGGAAATTTCAGGTTCACACAGACTTCAGTGCAAAAGTCTTTGTTGTATTAATCATTGAGATCATTTGTGCTCCAAGCATGGGAGCAGCTTGAGATCTTGTCTGTCAGAGGCTTTAATCATATAGGTGTTGTGATGGGTAGGAGAAATTCTTCTGGAAGATACCAAAGACATTTATTTCAAGTTTGCATTTCTATCCAGGACTTTGAAAATTCCCAGACTAAATTCAGAGATAGCCTACGCATTTCAGTTTCATTATGTTGTGTGTCTTTCTAACGAGGAGGTGATTGCCAAGCCATCTTGCTTCTCAATTCTCTCTGTTCTCAGTAGTAAAATTGCAAAGCAGAAGATTGTGGCTGTATGATACAACTAATATTTTGGTGTCTGTTGTTGTGGGTTTTTTTTAAAGAAGTGAAAATTCTTGCCAACTCTCTGTTTCTTAGCTATTAACCAGAACTATTTTGTACACTGTGCTGGTCAAAAGAATTTTTATTAAAATCCAGAAGGGGAAGAGAAAAAAACCCACAAACTCCAACCACTTCCACCTTGGCTGGTTTGAAAAACGTTTGCTCAGAAACTGTTCAGTTCTTTCTTGACTCATAAATGACATTATCTGCTTTTGGGTTCTTTTGTTTTTAAGGTAACTTTGTGAGAACCATCTTGCAGCCTGCCATAAGGTTAATAGAGAGTAAAGCTGCTGCCATGATTCCCGAAGAAGGAGCAGAACATGTTTTCCATGCAGAAACAGTTGGGTTAGCTGGTTCTCTTACAAACCTCACAGCTGTCGAAGGGGCTTCCAGAGGCTGGCCAGCCAGCGGACACAAAACAAAGGATATGGAAACATCATACCAGGGAGAGAATTTGGATTTTTCTTTTTTAATAGTAAATGATAAAGAAGGCAACAAACAACTTTTTGTGGATCTAGGTAAATATAAGAAGTGCTTTTAAACCTCTTTGGGATGCAACAAAAGTTAAGAAATGATACGTTCCTTAGTCTTTGGTTACGGACAAGAACAACAACAGTGTTCTTACTGTTGTCCTAATGGTCAGAATTGAAACCAAATAGAGTGCATCCTGAAACAGGGATCATAAATGCTGGCCTTCAGAGTCTTGGTTCATGAAACTTTCTGTATTACTACATTTAATTATTTTGTTCTGAAGTTTGAAGACTCCCCAGTTAATTTTGTTCCTAAGGACTTAGTGCTCCTATTTGGATTAAGAGGATAGCATGTATTGCACTTTTGTCATTTCAGTTGAATTAGAAGCTGCCTAATTAGGGAACAACTCTTGCAGGTGTGGCCTTCTGTATTGTTCTGCATGTATGAATTGAGCCTCCTTCCCCTGTTGGAATGGCAGTTGTTAGGTTTAATGACTGAATAACAGAAATTTTGGGTTGGGCATTTTGTGGCCCAGCTGGGCTTAGCCTATTCATGGTATCAAAGTGTTAAAAATCTCAAGGAGCGCAACACCACTAGTCAAACTAATGTGTGACAGTTCCACCCCTCTCCACCTCTATATCTGGTTTCTCTGCTTTTTTACCCTCAATGAAATGAAAGTAGCTTAGCATGCTTTTTTTACAGCAGCATGTGATGTACTTGAAGGCTTTATCTTGTTTTTTTTTCTGACTTCTTTGAAGAACCCCCATATTTTCAAATTCTCTTCATGGAATTCAGGATCACTTTTATTGCTGACTTCTTCAGTAGGTCTGATTTGTTGAAACATAATCCCAAAGTTGTCCCTAAAGTAGGCTTCTCCATTACTGATTCAGAAGTATTATGTTGTACCTACTGTTCAAAATTCCATCAAGTTTATACATGAACAGAAATTAAAGAAAAAGAAGCTGTTTACGGTGTCACATTTTAAGAATTTCATGTTAGTCCCCCCAAAATTAACCATAATTGGTATGTTTACACATTACCTCAAAACTGGAAAGCTAAAACCAAAATAGCTGGAACATCATGAGGCTGCAGTGATGGAAATGTGACATTCTGCCTGTATGAGTTCTTTTATCTTCATGAAAATTAAATGCAACCCACAAATAAAGCAGCCACCTCAATAAATTTAGTTTAGGCAATGTTTAAGGTACCTATCCACTGTTCTGTTTTTTGTTTTTGAGATGGGAATTAAATTTTCCTGATACATGCTTCAGCCAAATGGTGTCTAGTCCACAGAAAACAAAAGTCTGATGAATACGATGTCCTTTCTGGTCAAAATAATTGTCTAGCTTTTTATGCTCAGTTGTATTTCACAAAGTTAATTTGAAAGCATCACCTTCTTTCGACTAGATGATCTCTAGAGGTCCCTTCCAACTTCAACAATTCTGTGTGATTCTTATACTGCAGGGAAACTTTTAACAATTATAAAGTCAGAATGATGAAAATGCCTAGGTAGTGGTGGTGTTGAGGGTTTGTCTTAATCCTTCTATAACATAAAAAAGTACATGTGTGCATAATCTTGCTTTGCTGCGTTCTTCTATAGGTTGTGAGCTGAAGTCAATAATAGTTGTTATCCATTCCTTAGACCTTTGTTGGGTCTAAGGAAAATAGTTTCATTTACAAGTACTGATTATCTTAAATCCTAGCCAGGATTGTTATGTTGAGAAATACTTGTTTTCCTGTAGGAGTTTATACAAAGAATAGAAATTTCCGGATGTATAAATCATCAAAAGCAGGAAAAAATGTGATTCTGAAAATAGCAGAGGATAATCAATTCCTCCCTAACTGTGAAGAGAATGTTTCCATGGAAGAAGCATATTTTCTTTCTTCTCTGATCTGCAACATTAGGTAATTATTTAATTATGGTGGAACTTGAAAATATTTTCAAGTACATAGTTTGGTGATTTTTCTCCTGCAGCAGTTATGAATAACTACTATCCATGGGCAATTATTTCTTGCAGATTGTTACAGTTTAATTTAGGAGTTTCCAGTAGAATTCCTTGGGTTTAAAGAAAAAAATTCTGGGGGCTCTTTACCTATGTTCAAATGTGTAAAGAACACAGAATATGTGGTCCAGCGTCTGAGTTGTGCCTCATTTCTCTATACACACTCAAAACACCAAAATGTAACCATTAATAAGTTTGGATGGATTCTGTATAGTTCTGAAAGGAACATGTTTACTTGCATACCAGATTTCCTGTTTGGTACAGGTACCTCCTTAGAATGAATACTGTTACCTACAACAAGGAAGTTTTCTTGCCCTGCACTGACTGTTATCTTAAGATGATCCTAATCATTACTGCAGCAGGAAGAAAGTTAAAATGGTGCATCCATCTGTATGATATTATGTGTAATATTTCTATTAAAAATATATATTTGTTACGACTTCAGTTTTTATATCCTGAAAGGTTCATTACCCTGAACTGATGCCGGTGGCCCCATAACATAAATCGTGTGGTGTATTCAGATCATCAGTATCAGCCGAATCATAAATATGGATGAGAAATGCTGCTGTGTTGAATTTAGTCTTCTGTGATCATAAAGCTTCCAGCTAGTAATAAGGCAAGGGAAAGTAGTTCATTGTAGAGGAAAAAAAGAGTAAAGCTTTTCAAAGGGTATATATATGCATAAATATTACATCCAGAGCAAATCCTGCTGTAAGAACGTGGCCCAGCTGTCTTTAAATGCCTGGGTCCTGGGATTTTTGCCAGGAAGGATTTTGCTGTTCTGGAGGGGGAAACCCTGCCCTCTGCTGCTGCAAGTCAGAGGAAACAGACTGAATAAAAAGTGCTACAGGGACAGCCAGAGGTGACACAGAGAATCACAGAACAGTGAGGCTGGCAGGGACTTCTGGAGGTCATCTGGTCCAAGCCTCCAGCAGGGCCACCTACAGCTGGTGGTCCAGGCCTATGTTATGTTACACCATACTATGCTGTGTTACAGTATGTTGTGCCATGCTACGTTACGGTGTAAGAATCACACATTTTCCTTTGTTTTCTCTTGTTTCTTCAGAGTAGGGGCTGACACAAAAATTCTGTCATCTGGCTTTTCAGAGGATGAGAGAAAAATGTCTGCTCTTCTAAACAGTAAAACTACCAGAAGCAGTAGAGGTACCTCAAGCCTTTTCTACTATAGAAAAAAAAAAACCCCAAACTATTCCTAAATTAGATGTATTGTGACTTACAGACCTGCTAACCCCTAGGAGGGCTTCTTTCCAGCCAGCATTCTGCAGGAGGCAGAGTACAGCTGTGCTGAAGGACGCTCTGCAGCACATGAATGCCATTTACCCTCCACACCAGCTTCTACGGGTGTTGTGCTTTGTCCCAGCTACCTCTATACCTTGGGGGGTGGGGGACAGCAGTTTAAAGACCTACAGGGAATTAACAGTGGATTTATCCTTGGTTTTATTTAAGGATTTGGTGCGATTCATGCCCGTTTTTTGTCTATGGTCTGTGTGATGTGTAACAGCTTTACCATTACATACTACAGTGGCAAAAGCCATAAACGTTATGTATTTGTCTTAACAGATTCTCTGGAAGGTTATCAGGCTTCGCCATACCCAGAAATTGATTGCTTTGTTCGTTCTTTAGTTAATAAAGATGGGGTACAAGGAGGTAAGGACCACTTTACTATTTACAAATCGAGTGTTCTGCAGCAGTATTTTAAAAGAATTAATTATTTTGCCCCCAGGGATACGGCGATGGAATTATTTCTCTCTGGAACAAATACTCGTCTATGATATTTCTGGTTACCGTTGGTGTGAAAACATTGGACGAGCTCACAGAAGTAACAATATAATGTATGTTCTCTAACTATTCACCATTCACTGCTCAACTGTTATTCTGTTAAAATGCTGAAAAACGCTTATGGCTAGAATCAGCATCTACTACAATTTCTGCTCTCGCTCTGTGGGGATACAACACTTTTTTTTTTCCCAAAAAAACTTTTTCTTGCCCCTAAATTAATGTTGTAATAACTGAACCTGCATTTCTGATATTTCTATGAAGTAATCTTCAAACTATTTAAAATACATTCCTCAATATGCTAACATAGAAGTCAGACAATGTTAAATATATTAAGTGGTACTATGCTTTGATGCTTCTTAGCTAGAAAGCTGAACAGTCAGAAATAAGATAAAGAAAACAGACCACTTTTACATCCATTTACAGTGCATCTTAAATCACAGTCTTAGGTTATTAAGATGACAAAGGTAGTTCTTGCCACCACTAAAGTCAAGATGAGTTTTGCTACTGACTCTGTAAGGACTTGGGACTTCTTACAGTTTTAGCAAAATAAACGTTGAAAGGTCAGGGGTTTTAGATCACATTAGAATTGCAGTATATCGTTAGTAGAAATATTTTAACTTAATAATTCTAGCTAACATTTGAAGTAATTGAAAGATAAGAAAGGTATTTTTAAGTATCATAAAATCCTAGAATGTTTGGGGTTGGAAGGGACCTCTAGAGATCATCTAGTCCAACCCCCCTGCCAGAGCAGGATCCCCTAGGGCAGCCACACAGGAACGTGTCCAGGAGGGTTTTGAAAGTCTCCAGAGAAGGAGACTCCACAACCTCTCTGGGCAGTTCCAGTGCTCTGTCACCCTCACAGTAAAGAAGTTTCTTCTCATGTTGAGGTGGGACTTCCTATGTTCTAGCTTACACCCATCATTCCTTGTTCTATTGCTGGGCACCACTGAGAAGAGATTGTCTCCTTCCTCTTGACACCCACTCTTGAGATATTTATACACATTAATAAGATCCCCTCTCAGCCTTTTCTTCTCAAGGCTAAACAGCTCCAGTTCTCTCAGTCTTTCTTGACAGGAGAGATGTTCAAGTCCCTTGATTATCCTCATAGCTCTAAAAACAAGAGTATTAAAAAAAAAAAAACCAACAAACCAAACACAGCCATTACCAGATGAAGATGGTGTTTCTCAAGGAAGTTGCTTGAATCTTGGTGTTTCTAAATGACAGCTGAAAAAGCTGAGTGTTTTAATCAGTTGACAGGAAACAGTGATTTTATCTGGCTTTTATAATGGAATCTTCAGTAACAGTAGCGTCAGAATCCTACAGTTAGGTCCCATATACTAATCTTACTTTGACATTTTCTTCCAAGCTTAACTAAATTTCGCTTTGAATGTTAGTCTTAAAATAAATATATTTAACTTAAGCAGACTTAAGTTTATTGAAAAAAAAGTAGAAGGCTGCACAAGAAAACATATGTAATGTCAGAAAGCAGTATCTATAAATGGAGACAAACAAAACCTGTTCATTTAGGGTCAGAGTTTCTTACTGTATGCATTCACTGCACTTATGTACTGTTACTAAAAACGAATTTATTTCATTCATAGGATTCTGGTAGATTTAAAGAAAGAAGTCTGGTATCAAAAGTGCCACGATCCAGTCTGCAGAGAAAACAACTTCAAATCACAAAGTATGTATTCTGTGATTTCAAAGCAATTATACATAATATTTTTTGGAATGTTAACTTCAAATAATGCCCTATGTTTGATTTAGGTTTTCCATTGCCACCTAGGATATGTCTGCCTTTTCTTTTTAAAGAGGTATGTTTTTTGTCCTATCGATATGCTAAAGTTCTTGTGAGCAAAGCTGTCTCTGGAAATCACTGAAAATCCCCACTAATGCATAGTCTGTTGAGCTCTGGACAGTAGTTACACTGGTACAGGATAGCTGTATAGAGCAGCTCTGCTGGTGCCATAGGTCCGTATATTAATTTTTAAGTTCAGCAGCAGATCCTGCACAAAAACTGTCAGCACAGATAAAGCAAAGTTACTGGAATAGCCCAACTGACCCAGGACTAAACACTTTCCTCTATTTTGGTCTGAACAGCAGTTCCCAGTGCATAAACCACAAGACCCCTGCAGGTACAGAAAGGAAAAACTGCCAAAGTTAAGCTCTGTGCTGTGCGTGTGTGACTATGTGCTGGGCTGGCTAAAATAAAAGCGCTCCTTGAGTTAGGGTCAAGTTTTAGTCAGCGACGCTCACATTTGATGTCCACTTAACTCCATTTTTGTGTATTAAAGCAGTTATATTAACCCACGTGGGTAGAATATTTAAATCTAGATATAATATCAGGTCAGTTTAAGTGCTGAAGATAATAGTTTTTCCACTGAGTATGCAGTTTTTAAATATACACCTTTTAAACTTCATGCCCCAGGATGGCACATTAAGCTCTATTTCAGCCAATTGTCAATACTTGCTAGTGGTATTTCACAGAAAGTGTAATTTGAATGCAGTTTCAGATCCTGACAGTATCTTTAAACAGACACTAAAATTACTTCTAACCTTGTGTTAAATAGCTGTATCCAATGGACTATACTGACGGTTTACTAGAAAACTAGGAAATTTCTATTCCTATTAAAATAGGCTTCCACAGGTTAATGTGGCTTTAAATTGATGTGCTGGAAAATGTGCCATGTTGGCCAGCTTTCTGTTGCATCTGTTTTACGTGGCAGCATGAGCTTCAAACTTTCAGCTTAGAGTGTTTAAAGGTATGAAGACTATTTTCATACGGAATAAGTACTATACTTGTCTCTAAAAGGAAGAAGAGTATCCACTGATGGATGAAAGGGGGAACACAGAAGAAAAAGTAAAACCACATTCTAATGCATCAGACTTGTCAAAAAGCTCAGTATCTCTACAAGAAAGCTTGTCTCAAGACTTCCTGTTGTCAGACAGTGACTGGGACAACGCAAACGATGATGCCTATTTCCTAGAAGTTACTGAAGATGTGGAATTAGCTGAAGCTGCAAATGATAGTCTCAGTTATGCCATGGAAGAAATTCCTGATGAAGTTCTTTTGGAAGCTTTAACGAAGCAGGACCCATGTAACAAAGGCAGCAGTTAACCACAGAGCTGACTAGCAAACAGACTGCTAGCAACGATGCCTGTGTGTTGCACGCCTGCTGTGAGAGATACTGCCACGTAGTTCAAAAGCCGTGAGACAAAGAACTAACTGCTACCAAACAAGTATCCTCACAACCAGATGATCTTCAACAGGCAGGAGATCACGGATGATTACAAGGGGGCTGAAGAGTACTGGACCAAAAACTCATCACCAATGCATCCATTAACACTCTCTGCTGCGTGTTTTCCATTTTGTTACTTGTATGTCGAAGTTTTACTGATAAGCCAGGTAAAATATATTTCTTTACTTCCAGAAATGGGAGGAAATTATTTATTTCAAGTGCAAATTTAATAAA
The DNA here is from genome assembly GCF_000703405.1 of Apaloderma vittatum. Classification (NCBI taxonomy): domain Eukaryota; kingdom Metazoa; phylum Chordata; class Aves; order Trogoniformes; family Trogonidae; genus Apaloderma; species Apaloderma vittatum. The sequence continues at coordinate 18,795 of NW_009707566.1, forward strand.
AAGATTTGTCTATTAATAGTCAAACCAAAGTCTGTGTTCTCTTTTAAAAAGTATATATTGCTTGCAAGAGCACATTAATAGCCCAAGACAAAAAACTGACATTGTTAAAAGAGCACAGAAAAGCTTTACTACTGGAATTGCTATTTCATTAATTTCTGTCATGTTCTAAGTAAATTCTCAGACTATTTGACAGTAGAAAGACACAATCTGTGATTAAGTCACTGACTTCTTTTAAACATTGAAGCAAAATAGAGCAACAATGATTAAATAAGCTTGAAGCACTTACCATTCTAATAATTGTTCCTAACAAATGTCAAAAGTCTGTCAAAAAACATTTAATGTTTCTCTGATAACTTCTCTTTTTGTTCATCCAGAGCCTTTTCCAGTTTTTTATTAATATTCTGAAAGTGTCTTTCTGCTCCTAGAATTCTCCGTGACTCCAGCAGAAGAGCAGGAAGGCTGGAAATTCCATACTGTTGTTAAAGAAATAAAAGCACAAGGCAGTATTTTTAATTCTTAAAAAAATCACTTGCATATCTGAATTTCTTTTTCCTCTCTCTGAAATGGTGCAACGAAGTTTTAAAAAGTGAAGAACAGCACCATGTTAGAGAGTCTTCCATAGTAGTAGGGTTGCCCTTACATGCGGCAGGCACGTAGCACTGTCAGCAGGAAAATACTGCACCAGGCCCTGAGCCCCACAGTAAAAGAGGAAGGAGGTATAAGACCACACAAGAAGTTACTCTGGTCATGAAACACACGCAGTGTTCTTAGCACTAAATAACTTATGGAATAGACATGTAAGCACCAGAGCTTTCCATACCTTTGAACGACAACAACAAAAGAAATTGATTACTTGTTTCTCACTGTTAATTATTTTTTCAGCTTCTAAAAAAAGTATTAGACTGGAGGACAACTGTTAATTTTTCTATGTTCTTTGAATTCTTGAACATAGACAGCAAGGTAGCAGGATCCTCTCTGAAATAATTTAGTTTCTAACATGAGACCCAGAAAATGAGACAGTACAGTACAGTTACAGCAGTAATTCTCAAGTTGCTTCCACAAAGACAATTGTCAAAATATTGCTACATAAGTTAAACATTAACTGAAATGCCCATCAGCCCCAGAAAGACAAAAAAGGATTGAGGGGCTGAGCCAGAACAGTTCAGAAACACACACACAAAATATGTACTTACTACTACTTTTTCTTTCGGGTTTCCTTCTCTGTAATCCAAACAGTCTTGCTGTAGCTCCTTTAAATCAGTAAGTAATTCAGTTGCTTGCCTCAAGGAAGATTTCCTTTCCAGCAACTCTGCATATTCTCTTTGTAGTTTTATCAGTTGTGGTTCAGCTCTGGAAAAGATCAAAGCTTTGATGACTATATCTGCATATTTATTTAATGAGTTACTATAAATATATTTCCTCTGAAGACGACTTATTGGAAAGGTTGGTCAGAAATATGAAACACAGGTTAGTGGAACATACAGTTTAATTAGTACAACTTAGTGTATTATTTAAATAGGAGCATGTGTCCAAGTCCATACACACAAAAACCCCCAACCGTTTTGCACATCTCTCTTTTGAGTCTGACAATAGAGCCACCTCTGTCTTAAGCACCTAAGTTTTTCAAGAGAAGTTTCTTGAGTTTGGCGTTGTGCTTCTGTACACACCTGCTGGCAGGCTGAGGTGGCTCAGTGCTTACGCTGAAGCAGGCTCAGGATCTACAAATTGCACGTGCCTTTGCCAAAGTAAACGGGAAGGCTCCATCCATTAAACTAGCACACCGAAAACTGAACACCAACAGCTATTTTCATCTAACAGTGTTGCAAAGCAAAAAAGCTTTAAGATGATCAGAAGATAAAAACACTACAAATAAATGTGAAAACAGCTGTCAGTCTGGGAGGAGGTTCAAACCCATATTGAGGGATGCCTTTAATTAATTCTTTGAGTCAAGGCTGTCCATAGTACTGCAAAGGGAACAAGACTCCCATGGGCACAGAGAAAGGGCTTTTCATTTGTGTTTGTGAATCCAAGCCCATGGTTCCCCACAGTGTTATCTCAAAGCATGTATGTTATATGCAGCTTCAGTATGGAGCTTGTCACTAGCAACCAGCTGGATTTGGGGAAGTCTAATGGTTCTTCCAAAGAACACAATTCTCTGTGTTGCGTGTCTAAATGATACTTGGGATCAATACCAAGTTAGGGAAGGGGAACTGTGTGGCCCTATGAGATGGAAGCAAGCCATGCACTCAAAGGCATCCCTGCCAAACTGCAGAGAGAAATACAGTCTCCCACCTCAAAATCAAAACCTCTCTCTGTGTTACCTTTGTAAATTTCTGATTCATCACCTTTGCAATTCCAGCTGTGATGTTAGAGTTTTTCTTAAAAACGTACAGTCTGAAATACCATCCCAGTAACTAGTTAGCTAAGGGAACTTGCAAGAATGGCTACCTAGGCAACTGAAATAAGGAAAGGAGAGGTTATCCTGAGCTTTTGATAAAAAAGAAAGCAATACAGAACTGATGTCGTTTTAGCAAAATAAAATGAAAGAACAGAAGTTATTTGCACTTCTGAGTTATAAAATACCAGACTCTGAAGTTCTTCAGGCTATTATTGTGCATCATTAGAAACTTACCCCATTATCTCTTCTCTGATTTCCAACAGTCGCTGCCTTTTCTTTTTGATGTCTGTCATTACCTGAAACAAACAGTAAGGAAAGTCTTTGAAACAGTTTCTGTAACTTCAAAGGCAAAACAACTCAAATTTTATTGGCTTTTTAAATTTTTTTTTATTTGAGGTTTTATGCTTCTGATTCTGGGTGTGGAAGATTCCAAGATAGCAGACCTTATAAACTGCCATATTTTCCATTTGTATTGTAAAGACTTTAAAGCTTTTTAAAATGTCAAGCTCTCATCTCCATCCAGAATTTCTCTAAGGAACACTAGATTTACAAGCACACAAAAGGAGTTTGTGACAGTTTGAACTCAAACATGACCAATCCTAGTAGGTTTTTGTTTCCTTTTTAAAAATGAAGACTAGTAGAAATGTATGCTCAGCATGATTGCTGTAACTAAGGAACTAAGCACAATTAACTTTAATATATTCGTTTAAAAAAACCCCACAAAACTATTAATAAATTTAAATTTAGCAACTACAAATCTGATTTTAAACAAATGTATAAGAGGCAAAATAAGGAGAACTCTGAGTGGCTGTGAATTCTAGGTGTGTATTAAAATGTTTTACATGCAGAGTAACTTACTGTATCACCTCAAATTAACAAGGCTTTAGTGCATTAATCGCTATCCCCCAGAATAAGCTTTCTATTGACTTGTTAAAAGCTGGTGTGTAATCAAAAGGTTTGTGGAAGATGTTAATCTGGGCACAGAAAACCTCTGGCAGACAGTGCCTTAGCCTGCTGTTAAATCTCTCTGCTATGAGGTATTCACCTCTCTCCTGATGAACCCATCGCAATGTTTCTCTGTTCTTACACTAGTTCCGTCTCCTGTCAATACTCCCAGTGCATGTTCAGTCAATTACTACTTGCTCTGAATGAACAGAAGAACTTCCTTCCTCTGAACCAAAATTCTGCATGTATTTAGGGAATGCAACTCTCTTGGACTTCTCTCCTTTAAACCAAGCAATCCAATTCTATTCTCGCACTTCGCTATCTTTGCTGCTCTCCTAGATTTTTCTATTCATCTACGTTTCCTGAGGGTTAGCTCTGAATATTTAATTGGCACTCCAGAGGCCTCACCAGTACTTATTAAAAAAGAGAGTAATTCACATGCATAGATACCTATACATCCTCATGTGCATTCCTTCTTTTTACACCAGTATAGCAGTACACGTAAGGAGTTTGTGATCCATTGTATTTACTGAGATCTTTTCCAAAAAACTTCTAGTGGTTCAATATATTCTATTTGTGCAGTTGACTCTGTAAGCGCAGCACACTTTTTGTGAATTATTTTGTTTCTTCCAATCAACTTCTTGATGGAAGGTGATGCCCACGTCCATATCGCTGCATAATCCAGCGATATGTATGTATTTACCTTAGCATTTTTTTTCTTCATATTCTTTAATTTCTGGACTTCAACTATCTACAGAGGAAAAGAAGAATTACAGATTGACTATGGATCTTGATTTCATCTTTATCCACACAAAAAAACTTTGTTGCATGCACTGGTTTTGAATAACATTATGAGCTATTTAAAATTACAGTGTATCAGTTTTGCATCAATTCTTTCATCTCTCCTCATGCCACAGCAACATTGTTGCCCCAGTTAGTGCAAGTAATACTCCACCTACCAATAATACTACTTACCTTAATTTTTCTATATTTTTATATAAAATGTGTAAATTTTAAAACTTGCTCATACTAATGAATTACTTAGAACCATAGCTTTAGTACTTAACCATTATACTTACCACAACTCCTACAACGTTTTGAGTCTATTTTGTTATAATTAGTGCAAAGAAACCTTAAGTCTTCCAAGCTAATAAACTTTTTACAGTTAGGTTCAATATGTTAACGGGGTGATTTTCCCTGAACTATGTTAGAGGCCTTAATAAGAGCCACTAAGATGCGAGGTAAAGATTAGATCAAACATTTAAAACTCCAGTCCATGAGCTTTTAAAACGGTGTTTGACACAACTGTTCGCTCATTCCAATTACAGAGCTCTGCAGTACTATTTCATAATGCTCTATCGGACAAACACTTCAGGATTATTAGATGCTTCCCTGTTCTCAAAAGCTGACAATTCTGGAACATCCTTGCATGACAGCACTGTTGTGTCTAAAGGAAATTCTTATGAAAACCAGCACAGAAGCCGCAAATCATACACACAAACTGTGTTTTCATATTATTTATCCTGACACGAGATTATACAATTTGAAGTATCATAAAATAATTACGTAAAGGACAATATAAATCTACAGGTATTTTGACTACTATGTAATACACAGCTCTATAATCACTATCACAAAACTGATTTTGGTTATGGTGTACTTACAAGATCGGTGATTTGTTCCTTGAAAGCAGAACAGAAGCCACTGATAGCTTTTCTGCAAACGTCTGAATCTATGCTTTGTCTGGACAAGTCGGGGGGACAAAACACAACTCATTTGGTTTAGTAGAAGAGAATTTCATGCTAAAACAGTCCTCCAAGTAAGGAATAAAACCCAATATTAAGCAGCTAGTAGCAGAGGCAGTTGCAGATCTTTCAAGTGCTAGTAACAGATTAATTTCTACATTGCAGATCATCAGCTGATATGTGTTTCTATGTTTGAAAAAATATCAAATCCCTAGAGAACACCTCAGGATCTCATGTAAAAAATTATTTGTATCACAGAAACCTAATAACCATTAAAATAACATCAGAATGTAACTATGCAATACTGTGTTCCCTAAAGGACAGCCCATTAGCAAAACTCTAGGTAATTTGTCTTTAAAACTTTGAATGTTCAGCCATAGTAAAGCAGAATATTTACCTGTAATCTGCTGCTATCTTCTCAAATTCAGCTAGAACAACATCCAGTTCTGTAATATCTCTAGGAGATCTCTTCAGCTCTTTGGGACACCAAATCTGGACAGAACATGGGCTATCCACTGAAACAACAGAATAAACAATTCAGGTACATATTCTAAAATAATAGAAAAATTATTGTGCCCACCATTGAAATAGCCTTCTAAAAGTTAGGAATATTTTAATATGAATCTTAAGAAGAGAGATACATTATTTCATCTGTCTTTGGCTGAGCAACCACACTAGATTTATCTGGGAACACATTAGAATTTGGATGATCAATCATATACAACTTATCTGTTATTATTCATCATTTCCAGCAAGTCTAGGAGCACAGAAACTGCACAGTGTACTGTAGACAGAGCTGTTTGTGCTGAGTTTGGGCAATCTGCATTACTCAAAGAGCCATGAGATGTATATACTTTGTATTAATACTGTATATGCTTCAAAAAAACTACACACAAATATGTTTCTTTAAACTTTGCAACAGGATTATTAATTACTTCCAGAAAAAGTTAAACTAAGTTTCTTCACATACTTCCAAATGTAAATCTAATACTTGAAAGTTACAGAAGGCAAAGAAAGCAAGAAGACACCTGAAAAAGTTTCTTTCTACTGCCTTGGAGCCCCCATCTCAAAGGTCTCTACACGAGCAGCTGTGCCTACACTGGAAGTCAGGGATGCTCCAGGCTTCTGGACCAAGGGAGGTACTCAGGTGTCTCCCAGCTCCATACCCGTGGACCCAGGCTTCCATCTGCAGAGAGGGCAGCTGTGTGCAAGTAATAATGCACACTCATGCTTTACTCCCTCATGGGTGCAAACCACAGGGATCAGAGCTGCGTGGCACACTCGCCAATTTAGCTGTTGCTAATGACTGTCTACACCAAAAGTGAAACTAAACCCTCCCATTTCTAGAAGAAGTGCGATGCTACATATCAGAAATCAAAACCACTGAGTCATGGAAAAAGACTCCTCTTGAATGAGGAATAGCTACATGGAGTGTTGAAAAGCCTACTTTACCAGAAGATTCTGATATGTTCTCCTCTGAAGGTCGCTTCCTTTTCACCTTGGACTTGGTATTCAGAGCCTTCTGTGATACAAAAAGCAGATCAACTTCCAAAAAAACCTCTAGGTTTACTCATTCAGAAACCCAAGAGACAGCAGTTAGGCAGAATGTAGGAAAGCATTTCCTGACTGATACGTCAGTAACGTTTACTTTGACCTGTTTAATAGCAGCACAGCAATCGCACTTCTGCGGGACAGCAGCTGCCCGACCGCACTGACCAGGCCAGCCCCTGGCTGTGCAGCAGGAGCAGGAACATCTTAAGGAGCACAGGGACCTTCGGCTCAGCAGAGCCATCACCCAGAGATGATCCACAGCACCTGCTCACCCTCCTTCTCACCCACCTTCTGTCCCAGTTCCTTCTCTACTTCAACTAACTTGTGACAACAACAGGATTTCGACAGGAGCAGTACATACATGCAGCTTACTGATGAAAGACTTACATCTGCATTGAATTTTACAACACATTTTCAACAAACCTAGTAAATTTCAATGCACAGAAAATTTGTACGCGAACTACAGCATAGTAGTTTTTACCATAGGCTTACTTTCCCAAGTCTGCAGACAGGTAACTCCCTCTGTATGCCTGGAAACTAAGCGGGCCAAAACCATTTTACAGTAACTGTTGTCTCGGTGTGGAAAAACCTTTGCTAAAAACTGAGTGTATCTTGTTTAATTTAATATATATTCAAAATCAATTTTATCAAAAAAAAATAATCAATTCTCTCATGTCTTCCTTCAATACTGAACAAGCACAAAGGACTTATATTCCATTTAGTATGTCATTCTTTATGAACATTTATTCCAGATACGAAGAAGATATTTGAAAGAAGAAACAAAAATATTCAGAAATGAGCAAGAGAATGGGCTACAGGATCCAGGAACACCTGGCACTTACATTCCCCACTGACAAGATAACTGTCATTTTAAGCATTTCACTTGGCCATCTACAGGAATACTGTGTGGATTAACTATTTCAGATAAAATTAAGTACTAAGGCAATACCAAGAAATTCCTCCCTCTCCAATGCAGGCGTGGCATGAAGTTAAAATTAAACTGACTGATAATATTCATGCAACTTTTTCTGTACCATATTCTCCTTAAGGTGTTCATCTCCAGAAGCAGCTGTGTTGGATTTCTCAATATCACCAGCAGACGTTTTTGCGAGATGCATTTTTTTACTAGGAAAAAAAAAAATCCTCATGTAAACCCATCACACACTGAGAAAGAATGATCTTCAACCATATATGCAATAAGATCTTGTATTTTGGGGAACATTTAGTATTGATTAGACAAAAAATTGCAAATGGCCTACAATGGGAACAGAACCTTTCTCCCTCAACAGCAACCCTTGCAATTTAGTAACCCTTACAATTTGGTCTTACTGACCAACCACTGGAATAGCCATGTTGTATTGAGCAGAAACTTCGAAATAGAGACAAAATCATCATAATGAGGAGATTTTAGCAAGAATGGAGAAGGATTTCGTGGTGGGAGGTGGAAATAAGGAAACACACCAAAAATACATTTTTGCACAAGCACTATTATTGTATTGCTATTTCATTTAAATAAGAACTACTTCAGATTTAAACCAAATTTAATTTAAAAAAATACTAAAATTTGCATTAAAATATTTTTAGAATATTTTTCTTTGGTACTTATAATTTAACTGGTTTCTATGTGTTTTTCAATTTTTCCACGTTTTCACTTTAGACATTAGCATTTAAAGAACTGATTAATACCTCAGAGAGGTATTTTAAAATCCTTTCATATAAAAAAAAAAATACAGAAGATACTTAAATCAATGTACTGTTTACAGAAGGCAGACTAATTTATTCTGCTCTTTTCTACATTCCTCAACCTTACTTACTCTTCTGGTTTCTCATCTGGGAAATTTCAGGTTAAAGCATCTGTTTAATAAGCATCTAGGGAAACCTGACAAACAGAGCATATTCCCCCTTTTATCTAAAAATCTAAAGATAAAATGAAATGCTAGCAATTGTTTTCTTCATCAAACCTTCTTCCGGTATTTTTTCTTTGCAGTGCTGAAACATGACCAGGTGACTCGTTTTGTGAATGTTCCTCTCCATAAGCATCCACAGCAGTACTGTGCAAAGGGTGATCTATAAAGACCAGAAAATAAACTGTATGAAAATTGTTCCCATCTGTTGAGGCAAAGAGCATGGACATGCTAGCGATACCTGACATTAAGCACTCACAATGTATGTTGTTTTCTCACTAATACAACGGAAGTCTTGTTAGAAGTATTATTTGATGATAAGAATATATATTTATAGTGAAAAGCTTCATAGTTTCTGTACTCATCTACCTGCTGTTTCTTTACAGAATGAAACCAACAGCACAGGAAAGCTCAGCACGTACATATGGCATACAGCAAGCAAAACATTTTGTGTTAAAGTCTCTCTTTGTTATGTCATATATCAATTTACTATATATTTAAACTACTAGCTACTAAATTTTACCTGTTTTTTAAATAAGGATTTTTACTGCTTTAGCGGCTGCTAGGAGAGGGGAGTTACAGCTGCTAAGCAATGTTTGTAAATGCAGAATTCTTGATGGTAGCTACAAAAAGAGAACTCTCAGAACTTTAAGGTTTTACTGTGGCTTCCACAGAATAGATTTCTCTTTTCAAGCACACTGCCACAAAAATTTAGTGTTAGTTTACATTAGCATTACTGGGCATCCTTTTTATAGCTTTGATGCATACTACAGAAGCGAGGGAAAAAGCAGCTTTTCATCTTCCAGCCTTTCCCTTACTACAATCCTTTTGCTACGTTGTTCTTCATAGCTCATCTTCAATGCTCTTTCTACTAGTTACATATATTTCCATAGTTTTCTTAGAGTAATAACTATTACAGCTGAGGAACAACTCTACACCTTATAATTACAGTTTTTCAAATATTTTTTCTACTGGCACTTTCATATAAGAGCTATCTATATATTTAACGATACAGGACTTTGCACAGAGGCACCTATTCCATCTCAGTTGATTCTCTTCCAGTACAACGAGGCTTCATTGAACAAGTCCCATACAGAGCACGAAAGTAGTTTCAATGCTTCACCAAAACCAGCGTGTTTTTACAATGTGGACTTTTTAAGTAACATTTGGAAGCAGAACAACATCCCTGTCAATGTCTAAGTCAGCTGCCACAAATACTGTTATAATAACAGAAGTGTCACTTCAGAATTTGTGTAATTTAATAAAGAAAAACTTCACCTATTAAATTTCCATTTTAAATGTAAATTCTTATATAATTGCATTGTTCTGTTGTGTGAAAATCTACTGTTCAGACTATAAAACTTGAATAGCCAGTATTTTTCTGATTACTTTTATGTGCATATATTACAGCCCTATTCCTGTTACTTCCAAAATGACAGAACGTTGCTCTCAAAAAAACCTCTCTCTCTCCTGCCCGTAACTTTTTCTGGCAAGGAAACACTACCTCTTCCTAGGTAAGCATTGAAATATTTTGCCCATATGGTTCGCTCATGAAAATCATACATTACACGACATTCAAGGTAATGCTAACCAAATGAATCGTCAGGCTCCTCAAGTTGATTTCCTTCTGCTACCTTCAATATCCTTGAGACATCTGGCTCCTCAAGTGAAAATAATTTACGACGACGGGAGTTGGCTTCATGTTCCTGGATGGGTATGAAATTAATAGAAAGTTCATCCATCTGTTTAAGTGTAAAACAGATGAAATATGACAATGAATTTCAAGAATGGTTGACTAGAAATACATTTAACCGGAATCATGCTGAGCTACAATATAAAGTATTTGAAGCAAGTGTTTCCTCCTCAGGCTATGTTTTAATTTCCCTAAGAGAAGCAATAGTATAAAACTGATATATGCAGCTATTTGATACTATACTGCAGTGCAAGCCTTATTTTATAAAATTAAACACATAAACTTGGAAATCTTGTAACAGTCTAATAGCTAGCTTGTATCATATGTGGCCTTTTTTCCTATCAGACATTGAAATATTTCTTCTTTTATTTCTATATTACATAGATTTCTATCTTTGTCCAATTTAATCACTTTCACTTCAAAAAGTTTAAAAGCTTAGTGTAACTTCTTCTAAACAGTAGAATTTTTATATCAAGTATTACACAGACATTTCTGTAAAGCAGAAGGGGAGAGGAGAACTTAGAATCGTAGAATTGACAAGGTTGGAAGGGACCTTAAGGATCACCTAGTTCCAACCCCTCTGCCATGGGCAGGGACATCCCCCACTAGATCAGGCTGCTCAGAGCCCCATCCAGCCTGGCCTTAAAAACTTCCAGGGATGGGGCTTCCACCCCCTCTCTGGGCAACCTGTGCCAGTGTCTCACCACCCTCATGGGGAAGAACTTCCTAACGTTCAATCTAAACTGATCCATCTCTGGCTTTAATCCATTCCCCCTAGTCCTATCACTATCTGACATCCTAAAAAGCCCCTCATCACTAGCTTTCTTGTAGGCCCCCTTAAGATACTGGAAGGCCACAATAAGGTCTCCTCGGAGCCTTCTTTTCTGCAGACTGAACAACCCCAACTCTCTCAGTCTGTCTTCATAGGAGACAGTTTAATATTTGTAAATGGTCCTTCACACTGCAAACGCGAGAGTTAATTTCCTCGTTAATTTGTGCGTGCATACAGAGGGAATTACAACCAGAAAATACTGACACTTTTAATTTTACTAGCTCTTAGCAGCGCCTCACAAGCTTTGTTAGAGTACAGGCACATCAAATATTTCCCCTATGAGATGTTCTCTGTAATTTTACAAGTCTTTTCAAGCTTTTGCCTGTATGAAAGCCAATGGCCCGTTTTGCTGGATGACAAACCACTCCTAAAGGAAGAAAATCAAACCCAGCACCCCAAACCCCAGATCCCAGCGAAGGCCCACGCTAACAGCACTGCGCCCACCTCCAGAGCCGCTGTCCCAAAAGCACAGCAAAAACCACAAAAAGCACCTGCTGTCTTACTTCCGCTCAGCCTAGCAAAACTTACCTTTAATGTATTTCTAGAATTTCTCTTTGTTTTCCTCTTTGAGGTCATTTCGCTTCTCAGTCCGTGCTGCTCGACACACAACCGACAGCGCTACCGAAAACTTGGCTGATGAAAATTTGCTTTCCCCGTCTCAGTACCTGGGAGAGAACGGGAAGGGTTTGTTAGCTCAACGTGCAACGCTTCAGCCACTATAAAAGTCATCAAAGTCGTTTTAACAAGTCATGAAAACCACTGCACTAGACCGGCCCGATGCCGAGCCCGGCTCCGCCAGCCCATGGCAAGAAATGGCGGACGCTGGTCCCGCCTCACGCTGCCCAACCGCCCTCGGCCCG
>NW_009707567.1:0-269 GCF_000703405.1 Apaloderma vittatum
CGAGGAACCCGGTTATGATTGCTGCGCTAAACTACCATCTGTTCATTGACTTTGAACAGTCCTAGCGGGACTCTCTCTTCCTGGACTGAGGCCAGCTTCTGCAAATGTTGGATGGGGAGAAGAGACAAAAAGGAAGTGGTGGAGTCACCATCCCTGGAAGCATTCAAAAAATGTGTAGATATGGCCCTTTGGGACATGGTTTAGTAGCCACGGTAGTATTGGGTTGATGGTTGGACTTGATGATCTGAGAGGTTTTTTTTAAACTCTGA
>NW_009707567.1:1172-6119 GCF_000703405.1 Apaloderma vittatum
CTGGAGGAGGCTTTGAGCAGCCTGATCTAGTTGAGAGGCGTCCCTGCCCATGGCAGGGGGGGTGGATTAGATGATCTCTAAGGTCCCTTCCAACCACGGCCATTCTGTGATTCTCGGACCGAACCCTCTGAGGGGAGCACAATTAGAAGCTCCTGGTGTGTGGCTGCTCCCACAGGGTCTCTCACCTATTCTGAGAGTCATTTCCCCATTGCTCCACGAAACAGAATGTCTAGGAAGTTACTGAATTTGGACAACTTTGAATAAGTATCTTCCAAATAGCCCAGAGTCGTCTTTGTGGCTGGGGCCAGCTGAAACCTTGGCACGGAATGGCAAGGAGTTATTTGCTGCCTAACATTAAAATTTCTTATCCTACAGTCCTCATACATAGCCAGAAATACCTTTGATATAAGATTTGGCAGTAGGTTGGATGGTAATTTTCTTCCCAGATCATTCCTCTCGCTATAAGCCAGTGATCAGGTGCTTTCCAGCCCTGTGCATAGCATCTCTGTAGAGTAATTGCTGCTTAAATCTTCTTGTGGAATTGTCAGTCAAATTACTGTGGTCACACCCCTTATGTTATAAGATTTCCACCTTCAAAATGAGCTCTGCTGTAATTATGTAGAGTAATTAGTATATGAACTGCTGGGGAAACTTTCCACACCGGCTGTCTGCTGTGTGGTTCACCACCAAGTGGGACTGCAAGTTAGTGTCACCACCTCATGCAGAATTGGGCCCGAGGGTGATGGTTTTCCAAAGTGAATGTGTTAAATCCCCCTCCTTGTCACCTCCAGGACTAATGGGCAGGGTGTGACCTGTAAGATCTGCTTTTGAGAGGGTTTGCTAGTGCTTTCAAGAGAGGATGTATAAGAGTTATGTGGGGTTAATTTCTCACAAAATTATTTTTAAAACCACCACCGTTGAGCTGTGCAAGTGTTTATAGTAGGTTGGACACAGCACAGCATTATCTTAAGACATGACCAAACTCTTCCCTGTTGTAACCACAGAGAAATATATGAAGTCAAGTTGCTTTTGAATTATAAATGTGGTTTTCTTCCTGCCACCTGCTGAAGTTGCCAGGAATGGTGCAGGTGGAAATAACTGATCTTGCTGCTTATAATTGGGAACAAAAGCGTGGAGAAATGGCTTCCTGCACCCCTGGGTGGGGAATGAGGCAGCAAGCATTCCTGGAATGAGCTGCTGCTTCTAACCATGATTGCCTTCCTCCTTAAGCAAAAATTTTACAATGATGCTAGTAGCAGTTGGAAAAAGGAGGGGTGTTGGTGGGAATTCCGGGCAGAGAAAATGCGCCACAGGTGCTTATTTCAGGGGGAATAAAGCAGCCTGTACTTGCCACCCTTATCTTTGCAGTGGCACTTGTGCTTTTACTTTCCCAGATTTTCAACAAAGACCCAGCATCCACTGAAAAACATCTGAAACAAGCCTGTTCTCCCTGAATATCAAATTCATTCAAATTAGTGATGTTACAAATTATTTCATAAAATAAGAAAAAAGCCTTCTTTGTCACCAAACCTTCTTTGTCACCCAAGTTCAAAGTCTGGACTTTCCCTATGGGGTTTTGGGGTGTTTGGTTTTTTCCACTTTCTCTAAAATTATTGATCATTTTTTGGATATATTCGAAGTTCTGGTTTCAAGCTGGTGTGGTATGTAGAAATATCCCAAAGAAGCAAACGAGAAAGAAAAACAAACAGCAAGTTTGGAAATAGAACCAGGCAGGCATGTGAGAACTGCAAGTAGGAACATTTTGAATAATGAGGCATCTATATTTGTGCCCCGTGCACATTTATATTCTTGCTGAGTTTTTATGAAAATGATAAGTTTGCCGCAAATTATGGATAATCATGAAAATGTACCTGCTGTCACAAAGGAAGTATTCTGCTTGGAAAGGGAACACATTCTCCTTTGAGAATTTTCGTACTGCGGGTTGAAGACACGTAAGGAAGTTGTAGCAATTTATAATGACCATAGATATTAGACAAAGGGCAGTATCACAAACGCTTTTACTAAGCTGTCATGGTTTAACCCCAGCTCAGCCTCACGTAGCCACTCACTCATTTCCCCATGGTGGTATGGAGGGGTAAGTACTCGAAGAGTAAAAGTGAGAAAACTCATGGGTTGAGATAAAGACAGTTTAATAGGTAAAGCAAAAGCTGCATATGCAAGTAAAGCAAAACCAGGGATTCATTCCTCACGTCCCATGGGCCGGCTGGTGCTCAGCCATCTCCATCACACCTAACGTCACTTGGGAGGACAAATACAGTGACTCCAGATGTTTCCCTCTTCCTTCTTCTCCCCAGCTCTATACGTTGAACGTGACTTTGTGTGGTCTGGGACAGCCCTTTGGTCAGCTGTCCCAGCTGTGACCCTTCCCAGCTCCTTGTGCCTCCCCAGCCTTCTCACTGGTAGGGCGAGGAGCAGAAAACCCCTCGACTCTGCACAAGCCCAGCTCAGCGATAATGAAAACATCCCTGTGTTATCAATGCTGTTTTCAGCATAAATCCAAAACACAGCCCCACGCCAGCTGCTGTGAAGAAAATTAACTCTATCCCTACCCAAACCAGCACATAAGAATTCGGTCCAGGATAGAAATTTCTACGTGTGAACTTATAATGCATCACTTAAACTGGATATTTGACTAATTAGTGCTGTCAGAGTGGTGTAATGGGGCTAGAGAGTAGCAGGGAGATAAATGTAGGTGCATTCCGGCTTGGTTTTTTTGCAGTAGTATGGGTTTAAAGTACCAAGATCTTGAGGCTGAATTCTAATGGTCGATATCCACAGCTGAAAGCTGTTCCATGTGCAGCTGATGCGCAGAGCTCTTTGGAAAACTCAGCCCAAAGCCTAATGGCAAATGATCTAGACCTTTCTAAAGGATTAATGGACGGGACTATTAATGTGTGGGCCACAGCACAGCCGACATAAGAAGGGCTTTCCGAAAGAAAAACACCAGTTTCAACATTACCAGACTGTGACTGCATTTTTTCCTCAGGATTCTCAGATCTTTCCTATATTTCTTCTCACTGTCCTCATTTCTTTGGGATGAGTTGCGATGGGCTGCTCCTCTTCTCTCGCGCAGAGATGATGCTGAACAGATCTTGGAAAACTTGCTGAGAGGCTGTGGTAAAAAATACGTTAAAATGGTGTTAGGTGACAGCATGCTTGTCACACTGAAAAAAATGTCCTTTATAGCCTACCTTTTGGCCTAGAAACCTCTTTCTATTTATTTTTAAAAGGAAATCTGTGATTCTTGTGTACCTTTCTGATGGAAGAAATAGTGAAAGCATCAGATTTTCCATCCCTGAGTGCAGAGAAGCAGGATTTCACTTGAAACATCACTTATGGGCAGAGCTGTAGCGTTGTCTATAGGTGATGGCATCTGAGGAGGTTGAGGGCGGGGGAAGGTTTCAGAATATGTTTCACTGTCAGCAGAACAATTGCATTCAGCAGCAGGAGCAAGGGAGACATTTTGTAAGGAAATGTTGCAGGAGACCAGGACTTTTCTCACCTGAGGAGCCCCTCCTTGATGAGAAATGATAAAGGATGCAAATTTGGCAATACTGAAATATTATGCGATATAATTTCTGCCTTTATAAGATATGCATTAGTAGGAAATCGAAGCGGGCAGGGAAAATCTCCCAAGACGAAAATGTCATTCCTGTGTTTTCAGATTCAGAGATTTGAGATTTTTCCCTTTGGAACTAATTTTCATTTTAAAAGTCTCTCCCATTCCGTCGGCATCAGTACCCCACATCCTCAAAGATCAAAGTGAAATGATTAAATGAAACATGTCAGTCAAATAAAGCTGGCTGGCTCTTTTTAAAAAAAAAAGAAAATTCTTCCTAGACCAGTCTGGATTTTGGTTTCTCAGCCCAGCCAGGGATGTGAAAAGGCAGCTCAAGCAGAGACCTCTGCTCCTGTGTTCTCTGCCCACACAGGCAACCTGACACATCCTCTGCACAGAGCCCAGACCACAGCACGGTGACATTACAGCCTAGTTTCCACCCGAAAAAGCATTTTTTGGCAATTCAATTGATTGAGGTCTGCCTTCAGGTCAGTGTAGAGGACTGATGTTTGCTGTGCATCCACAAGCAGATCAACACATCCAGCTTGTCCTTATAAATGGGTGATCACAGGCCGCATGGAGAAATCCAGCTTCCTTGGTGGCACCCAAGGGTTTTAGGAAGGACATTGGAAGATCCTCGTCATGTCTGACTTGGCTGCCAAGGCTGGAGGAGCACACCAAGGTGACCAGGCCAGATGTGATGTACTTGAGTCTGTCCACATTCCCTCAAGCACCACCTTTATTCCTGGTTTTCTTTCTGGGTCCACTCAGGCACCCTCAGTTCAACCTCCAGTGTGTTGGTGTGAGAAGCTGTGTGAGCAGTCAGTAAATTAAGCTTGTCTAAACTGCAGTGTAAAGAGTGAGACGGAGAAAACTACTGGTCTAATAGTCTGCGGATTGTTATTCGGGGAGAGAGAAGTTTTTCTTCATCCGTTTTCACTTCACACACCAAGACAAGATCTCCTGCCCCTCTTTCTTCTGTGTCTCTGCCTTTGCTTTGCCAATATTCATCTCTTTTCTTCCCTCTTTTAGTAGCAGGGATGTGCTGTGTGAGACATGACTTTGGCTCAGTGGCCTATTGTCAAAGCTGCCTGATGAAACATATTTCAGATAGGAGTGAACAAAGCGAAAAGTAGGACTAAGGTAGATCTGTCTGGATTTAATTTGCTTTTCTATGTCTTGCTTTATACTTTTTCTGTACTACAGCTGCCCAAATCCAGCCAGTTTTTAATGGGTAAACATGAATGACATGACTAAACCAGGGTTGCTTCATGAATCGGAAGGAGTTGGAATTCTGCAACGCTGACGACAGTTGTCAAAAGCAATCTCTAGTATCTTTGGGTTTTTTCTTTTTTTTCCCCCATAAT
>NW_009707568.1:0-32485 GCF_000703405.1 Apaloderma vittatum
GGATATTCTTAGTTTCTTAACCCAAATGTACAGAGCTTTGCAAAATGCTGCTGAGCAGCTACCAGAGGTGGGTTAAGAGGTAGCAGAAGCCTACAGATGAGCCTACAGGTATCAAATCCTGCCTGTGGTTCAGGCAGCGTGTTGCAGCTCCAGCAGTGGTTACACCTATCCGGGTAAAACCACACTGACCTAATTAAATTATGGCAGTGGTAGGGTTTACCTATGGAAATGTGGTTATTTGGCCTTTAAACTTGTAAAGACTTGAGGGACTATTCTGGGATTGAAATGGGCTTTAGAAAGAGAAGGAAGAATTACAGCTCGCTGTGTATCACCACGGGCTTTTAACCTTTTTCTGAATGTGCAATGAGATCCTTGTCAGTGAAAGGGCTTTGCGCCTCATAAATTTAGGTAAATATTTATTTATTTGTTGCTTTGGGCGTTTTCCTTTTGGGGAAATGTGTTGCCTTAAACTTCAGCTCTCCAGTGTGCAAGTTAGGTACTGCAACAGAGAGCTCAGCATTGGTTCGTGAAGGATGTGGGAGATGCTGTAATTTGTGGAGCTGGCTATGTTCCTTCTGGAGCAGGACGATAAACGCAAGGCTCTGTAGCGAATATTTTTTTTTCTCCCTTAGTTCTGGAGAAGGCTCATCTGGTTCATAACTACCATGGAAACAGCATTTTTAAAAAGGCATTTGCACATCAAGTGAAGGCCTGACACTATCAGAGGGCCACTTGGAGGGACATCAGAGCAAAAACTGAAATGTACTGAAGCCGAGCAAAGGAAGCTCTTGATGGTGGCATGAGCAAAGACTTCAGAGGAGCCCTCTTTTCTTTCTTCCCTCTTTTTTACTAACAGCATGGCTGAATCCCTTCAGATCTCTTTTGTTACGGCTCTTTGAATGCCTAAGCGGAACCTGGACATGGGTCATGTTTTTTGAGCCCAAGGATTTTCTCTCTGGATCCTGTGTGGGAGCTCTTACTCTTGGAGAGAACAGATAGGGCAGTTGCCAGACCAGTGTTTGTGGCTAATGGATGATGCTGGATTTGGGTGGTGGGGAGGAGACTGAGTCTTTTACCTGCTTGCATGCAATATTTATGTCTGTTGTAAGAATCACAGAGTGGTTAAGGTTGGAAGGGACCTTGAAGACCATCTCGTTCCAACCCCCTCTCTCCCACCAGCCCAGGTTGCTCCAAGCCCCGTTCAACCTGGCCTTGAACACTCCCAGGGATGGGGCATCCACACCCTCCTTGGGCAACCTGTGCCAGTGCCTTAGCACTCTCATGGAGAAGAAAGAAAAAATGCAACAGAATTCCTGGGTGCTTACCTTGGCCAGTTCATTGAATGAGCTGATGAGTAGGACTGGGGAAGGTTAATGGGACCACCTGACCTGAGCCCCACATTGCCAGATGTTGGAGAAACCTAACATCCCTGTCTTACGAGATCCTTTAATACATTGAGGTCCGTCTGTACTCAGCCATCCCTCCACAAAGAGTTTGCACTTTGAATATATAGGATGTATACTTAGATATTAGAATGAAACTCTTCGTTGTGAGGGTGGTGAGACCCTGGCACAGGTTGCCCAGAGAAGCTGTGGATGCTTCATCCCTGGAATTGTCCAAGGCCAGGTTGGACGGGGCTTGGAGCAACCTGCTTTGGTGGGAGGGGTCCCTGCCCATGGCCGGGGGGTTGAAACGAGATAATCTTTAAGATACCTTTCAAACCATTCTGTGATTCTGTGACATAGCACAGCTGCGCACAGCAACATTCTTTTTCTTCCTTTATCTTTGATAATATCTCTACACTGTATTTATTAGTCCATGACCACGTGAGACAGGGTTGGATCTATTGTTTATGCAAACACTACCACACATGAGGGTGCTTTTCACTTGTTTGCAGGGAAATTTTTTTTGAAAACTCAAGCCCTGGTTGTGTATGTTTTGTTTGTTGGTTTTTTTTTTTCCTAATGAATCGTTGTTGCTGTATTTGACATAATTTCTCTTTGTAGAGTTAATTTCCCATGAGGAATCAAAGCACAAACTCTGGGTTTTATTTCAGTGACTTGTTCTCTTTGCTGCCTATCTCTCTCATCTGTACAGTGGGAATGGAAAGATCCATTTTCTAAAGTTTTGTCTAATCCTAGTGAAGTTGCTATGGTGTTGAATCTCTCCTTAATCTGGATGTCACGCTTATCTTTCAGGTTTTTATATAACCGAATGGGATATTGGAGTGACTGGTCCATTCCAATACTTGTGACAACTGCTGCTGGCTTTACATACATTACAGTGTTACTGGTGAGTTGGAAAAAAAATGCCATTTCCTAGAGGTTTGTGTGTTCATTTTTAAAAAGGGCATGAACTTCCTAGCCCACCTACAACTTGAGCGATTTTCCTTTCAGAAGTGACTTCTCTCTCTCTTTCTTTCTGTCAGCCTTAAGTTGCCTAAAATAAAAAGTGAAAAATTCATGGTCGTTGATCTCAGATGATCAAACGCAAAGATGAGAGCCCTGATACTTGTGGCACAGTTGGCCCGAGTACAAATATAGCTTTTGTTCCCATTAGGGTGGCCCAGTTTCCACTTTGGTGTGGAAATCACAAGCGTAAGGTGTTTCCACTCACCCCAGGGTGCACCTTGGGTCAAAATCTTTCCTTCCAGATCTTTGGCCTTGGAGAGGATATTTTTGTACCTGAGCCAGGTGTGGTGTCTGCTGGACCATCCTCACGCCAGCCCTGCTTTCTGCCCTGGCCTGTTTAGTTATCTTTTTGGGTAGTGATGTGTTTCAGCATGTCCTGTCACTTAAAGGTTGTGCTATGCCTATGTCTGACTCTTGATTTCCTTCTCTCAGATACTGGCATTATGTCACATAGCTGTGGGACAGCAAATGAACCTGCACTGGCTTCACAAGGTAAGTGGCTCTTCTCAGCTTGGAAGTGAGCAGCATCTCAATAAAATGGGATGTGTGAGGTCCTCGCTGTCTTTTTGGGAAGACCATAAATTGTAAATGTCTATGGTGTGTATGTCCTCATCTCAGAGAACTGAGCAGATTGTGCACTAGGATGGTCAAAGCCTGGGGACAAAAACTTTAGTGAAACGCTTTGGGGTCCCTGCTGATGGATGGCCACCTTCTGGAGACTGAGGAACACCAGGTCCTGAGAGCAGCCTGACTTTAGTCTCAGCTCAGCCTGGGTACTCCATGACGAACCTCTCTGGTGCTCCTTCCTGTGCTGAACCCAGTGCTGGGATGATGGGCTGAGCAGATGTGAAGCTTGGATGAGCTTGGAGGACCTGACTGGAAAAGCCTTGGGAGAAGATCATAGAATCATATGTAGATGTAGTTGTTAAAACTGAGGGTGTGCAACATGCAGGTTGTGTTATGCTGGAACCCAAGGAGATCCTGATGTGTATGTAAGGCAGCTTGAAAAATTCCTGTGAAAATGTAAGAGAAGATGCACATCTGATATTTGGAGTGCAGAAGGGGAAAGGGAGGGTGTGTAGCAAGCTGAAGGGAGAGGCAAAACCAAAGAAAAGGGCTTGGCAGAATTCACTTGTAACTGCCAATCTGCTATTAGGTAATTAAGGGCCAGTCCTGAATCTGCTGCTACACAGCTTCTCCTGGAATTGGTTGTTCTGCACCTGACATGGTCTTGCAGGATCAGAGCTTGAACATGTGTACCACCCTGCAGGACAGGGAGAGCGTAGACCTCCTTTTCCTCTCTTATTTCTTTCCTGCCCCTCCAGAAACTATAGAAATTATGCTTCCTTGGGATGAGGGGATGCAATGCAAAGAGAGGGTGGGGACCCTCTGACTGCTGCCAGAAAATAAATTGTAAATTCTTGAGTCTAACGTATGTTTCTTCATTGGGGGAAGTGGTATTTTTCAGACACGTTCCAGGTGGCTGGTGGGTTTGGATGAGTAAGTCCAGAAGAGGAACGTGTTGGAGATCAGTTAGCTCTTGCCTACAGAAACCCACCTTTCCTTTCCTTTTTCCGAAAAAGTCCACCTTTCATCGCAACTCAGATGCATTGCTCTGTCTGTCTCTTCCCTTCCCCACACCTCCCTCAGCTTTCAAAGAAAGTTGAGATAAGCGACTGGAATAAATTAATGTTATTCTCTGCACCCGTGCTGAATTACCTTCAAATATAGACTAAGTCGTGTGGGAAAGGCTGATGTGTGCCAACTGCACGATTCCTTCCAATTTTCTCTTGTAACCCTGCAAAAAAAGGCGCTGAGAATTGTAAGCCAAGTGGGAGATGTGCAGCGGGGAGGATAAGAAGCAATAAATTGGAGCTGATGGAAGGAGGAAGCAATGGAATGGAGATACGATTGTGTCCTGGCCCCTTCTGTGCTGCACGAAGCAGCGACAGGATGAGAGGCAATGGCTTTAAACTAGAGTAGGGTAGATTCAAGTCAGATGTTAGGAAAAGGTTCTTTACAATGAGGGTGGTGAAACCTTGGCCCAGGTTGCCCAGAGGTGGTGGAAGCCCCATCCCTGGAGACATTCAAGGTCAGGCTTGATGGGTCTCTGAGCAACCTGATCTAGTTAAAGCTGTCCCTGCTCCCTGCAGATGAGCTTTAAAGGTCCCTTCCAGCCCAACACATTCTATAATTCTATGACATCAAGGGGAATTGGGGCTGTATGGAAGAAATCTAACAAAGTCTTCTGTTGCTGCTGACTTCAGCTTTGGGGGGATATAAAAATGGGTGAAAAGTAGATTCAATCCAGGCTGTGTGCTCAAGTCGCGTTCTTGCAGGTGGTCTAGAGGTCTGACCACAGGGTGGAGGAGCAGAGCTACTACTACTGCATTTAAGGCACCGTGACAAAGTCCAGCTCTCCACCTGTTGTGTTGTGCTTTGTTAGTTCAGAGTCCTTAAGGAAGGAATCCAATGAAACAGCACGCCTTGTGACTATAGGTCACTGCAGGGATGTTTAAATAGGCAAGCAAATCCCATCCTTCCTCAGATGTGCAGAAATGGGCTGCTAAGGGTTAGCGAGTGGTTTGAACATGACCTCTTGGCTCAAGGATCCTCTTCACCTTGGGACAGCCGGAGCTCTTGGCCCCTTCTGCTGCCCCTCGTGCTTTGTTCATGTTCAGGTTGAAGGCTCAGGGTAAGATGGGGACACTGCTGTCCTATGGACACCTCTTGTGCTGCCTGTGGGCATCCTGGAGAGGAAGAGCAGGTGGGATCTGAGGCTCAGCTAAGAAATCTTGTCTTTACATAGAAAAGTGATTTCTATAAATGTTGGGAAGGTGTGTGTTGTCTTTTGCTTGTCTGAGGTATTAAGTAAATCTGAAATCAGTCTAGAGAAGTCCTGTGCTCTGTATCAGTTGACTTTTGCAGCCCCTGCAGGTTTCAGATCTAGACAGCACATGAGAGTGAGATGTAGAGCAGCAGCAGCACCCTTTGAATCTGAACAGCAGAGACTGAGATACCAGAGAGTGAGGTGGAAAATGATGAACTATTTTTTTAACAGGCAGCCTAGATTTTTAGGTCTTTGCAGGTGGAGTTATTTCAATGGCAGTTTTTGACAGTTTGAACTTTTTACCTTCAAAACAGAGGTTATGTGTTCTTTTCGACTACTGAGCTCAGACTTCTGAGTGCTTCCATATGGAGGGAGAGGGAGGCTGGGAAGAGGTGGCTGATGGACAGGGTCTTGGTCTGCCACCTTGGTTCAGCCAACTGTCTCATCTAGAGCCTCATCTCAAGCTGCAATATGTGTGATAGCTGCTCTGTCGACACAGCTTGGATGCTGACTGCCATTTCGAACTCAGGTGAAGTCACGTCCACGCACAAAGTTGTATTTGAACCATCTCTAGATCGTTGCTTAGTGATGGGGATGTGCTGCCTTGCTTGCACACATGCTCACCCTTTACTGAAGCGCAATGTTTGTTGTCTGTTGGGTGTGTTCGGGGTTTACGTCTGAACAGAAGTGTTGGACAAAGTCAACCAACCTCCTGTAGTGCTGGTGTGTCACAGGCTGCTGCAGCAGGGCCAGGACAGCCCAGGATCACCTCCTGCTGGCAGAACCCAATCTCTGTTTAAACTGATTTTGATCCAGTTTGTTGGCAAAGCAAATCACCTGATCTTTCCATACCATTGGCCACTGCTTGAAGAAAGTAAGAGACAATTCAAGAGATGATCCATGAGTGCCCTCCTGGGACTATTTAGCCAAGTGTTTTATCTCCAGTGGTGGAAAAGGGGAGGTTATGCTGGGACACCACACAGGCCCAACCTCTTTCTTTGTGGGTCCTAAGGCTTATTGTTTTAGGCCTTTTATTTTGTACAAAAGTATTTTCTCTCTCTATTTTCCATTCTGTAAAGCTCATATGATAATGAATAGGCTCCAGTGTGTAAATACTCTCATATTTGTTGCAGATTGGCCTGATGACAACCTTGATAACTACTGTGGTGACCATGTCATCCATAGCTCAGCTTTGGGACGACGAATGGGAGATGGTATTTATTTCACTGCAAGTAAGTTGTCTGCAAGGATGCTTCTTCGGGTGGGGAAAGGGGCTGGTGCAGCCACATGTCATGGACTTTGTGTCTTTGTACCGTGCAAAACGCTATGTTGATGTTTGTCACTCCCAACGCTGAAATCTTGGCAACGAGAAAAATTACAGCAAAACTCCCGTGGAGTCCTTAAGGCCACTCTATCACTTTGCCTCCATCTCCTGGGCTCTTTTCTTTAAACTTAATCCAGGACTTGGTTGCAGAGTTTGAGATGGAAAATACTGATGCTGGGTGTGACTCATTGCTGCTGGAGGGAGAGGGCAATTCCTCCTTTTGGTTTGGCTAGCAATGCTCTGGGTGTTGGTGTCCAGGCTTGAACCATCATGCTCTTCCCAGTCCTATGGGAGAAGCATTAGAGGAAAAAAATGTTTGAAACTGCTGATTTCTTGATAGAGCTGCTCTCTTTTCCTTTTCTTCCTCTTTCTCAGCAAGCCTTTCAAGACATATTTTGCCCATGAAAGGCTTGAGAGGCTTTACTGGTGATTGCTGCTGTATAACTGGGAGTATGCAAATACAGGAGGGGAAAAAATAGCACTCACACAAGTGACTAACATTTCTCAGAAGAGCTTCCCTTTTCTCGTTTTCTAGAGGTTTAGGCAGGCAACTGGAGAACAGAAGCATGACTCAGAGGATCCATCTCAAACTTTCTGTCATGGTAGTGCACTGTGGTGATGCACAGTCTAGTGTGTTCATAGAATCACAGAATGGTCTGGGTAGGCAGAGACTTTTAAAGGTCACTTAGTCCAATGCCCTTGCAGTGAGCAGGGACATCTTCAACTAGCCCAGGTTGCTCAGATCCCCATCCAACCTAACTGCTAATGTTTCCAGGGACGGGGTTTCTACCACCTCTCTGGGCAACCTGTGCCAGGGTTTCACCACCCTCATCTTAAAACATTTCTTCCCTATATCTAGTTTGAAACTACCCTTTTTCAGTTTAAAACCATTAGCCCTACAGGTCCTGCTAAAACTATTGTCCTCATCTTTCTTATAAGCCCGCTTGAAGAACTGGAAGGTGCTATAAGGTCTCCTTGGAGCCTGCTCTCCTACAGGGTGAGCAACTCCAACTCTCTCAGCCTGTCCTTGTAGCGGAGGTGCTCTGGCCTCCTGATCATCTTTGGCCTCCTCTAGACCTGCTCCAACAGGTGCCTGTCTGTCCTGTGCCGAGGACGTGATAGCACCAAGAGCCTTACTTAAATTTGTGTGGGATCTAAGGAGGTCTTTTCCAAATATCTCTGTTGTTGGGCAAGCGCTTCCTCAAGAAGGGGTTTAGATTTTTTCTGCTTGGCCTTCACCTTGGCCTGAGTGCCAAAGGGAGTGGTAGGGTCTGGAAGAAGAGATGGCCAAAACAGATGCAGGAACCTGATGTAGGAATGGGTGTGAAATCCGACTGGAAACAGAGCGGTCTGATGCACTGTGGAGCCTGCAAGATCAGACTGACGTATTTGCAAGGTGCTGAAGTGTTTGTCATCTTTTTTTTTTTTTTCTTCCTCTCCTGTTCTTGTGTCCTGCAGGCCACAGCCCCTTTCTTGCACATAGGAGCACTTGCGGCAGTCACAGCCCTGTCGTGGTTGATCGCCGGGCAGTTTGCACGAATGGAGAAAGCCAGTGAGTATCATTTGTGTCCTTTCACAGTGTTCAGGGGCTGGTGGGTGTCTGGTGGGGTGTTGGGTCCTCCCATTGGGAACCAGCTGGCAGGAGGTGGTGCTGCTCATTCCTCCTCTGGGCTCAGTTGTGTTAACAAGGTGGATGATACTCTCCTAGAGTAACCTGGGTGAAACTGGAGTGGGTGAATCTGGTCTGGGGATGCATCCAGAACCCATGGCTGCTGCTTTGTGGTTGGAAGCACACCAGAGTTTCAATGATTAGGGGGCCGGTTAGCTCAGTGGTTTGAGCACGGTGCTGACAAAAAAGACAACACCGAGGTTGCGGGTTCGATTCCCACTCGGTCCCCATGTGTTGCCTGGTCTAGTCGAGAGGTGGTGTCCCTGCCCATGACAGGGAGGTTGGAATAGATGATCTCTGAGGTCCCTTCCAGCCTAGGCCATTCTATGATTCTGTGATAAAAACATCCAGTTTTCCATCAGTCTTCTTCAGAAAACAGGAATGCACCCTCCGCAGCTAACGTGCCGTGTTCTTCTCTGGATTTTATAAGCGCTTCTCCTTTCTCCCATCTCCTCGGCTCTTGTTTACCTGCATTTCTAGGTGGATCTGGCTTTTGAAAGCCATTGTGGACTTGTTGCTTGTGATGCAGTAGCACCCAGAAGGCTCAGTGGAGATCTGGTCCCTTGATGGTTAGGTTCTTCCTTAAATGCACGTTGAGACATGGTCTAAGGGAGCAGAGTGGTGAAGGACACACTGAATCCAGCTCTCCTTATTGAGTCTTGCTCTTCTGTGCATCTCCCTTGTCCCACTTCATTGCCAGGGTCTCTCCGAGCTGTTCTTCCCTTTGTGGAATAATTTGAGCTTTCTGAGCCCTCTGAAGTGTTCTTCTTCAGGGCGTCCATGGATATTCTCAGACATTTGTGCCAGCTCCAGAAAAATTATTTTAAATTAGTATTTAACTTGCAGCAAAATTCAAGCCCTGGAAGGATTTGGCAGCACTTGTGAAAGACTTCCAAGAAATGCAACTTAAGAATGAGGAAGCAGTGTCTGAAGATGGAAAGATTTTGATATTCAGAGAGATCTTTCAAAGAAAGAATTGCTCTGCTTTAATTTATAAATATGCCAATAAAGCCCAGCCTGATTCTTCTTAAATATGTCCTAGCATGTAATTAGGCTACCAGTTGCAGGAGTATTTGTGGTTATGCCTAGAGCAGAGACTACACATACTCCTTCTGAATTCCTCTTATTTTTTCCTCTTGCCAGCTGAGTTCCCTGAATGTGGCTTTTTGTTTGTTTTCAGGAAGCCAGGAAGCTTTTTTTGCTCCTGGGTTGTGGTTTTTTTCATTTTTTTTAAGGAAAAAATTGCATTATTCCTTCATTGTTTTAGGGTCATTTTACTTGTGAAACATATCTTACCTGAAGGAGTTTACAGACTTTTTGGTGCAGATTTGATGTGGTGTTGTCAAAAATGGAAGAGAAGAACTGAAATCTCCATGAGAACCCACAGCCACGTGTAATGGGAAAATAAGATTGCGATCACTAATAATCATGTTTTGGAAATAAGTGGTGCAGCTGCAGTCACTGGTGCAACAACCCGCTCTTGTCATTTTTGACAATCTTCAACTGTCTTTTTTTAATGAGCAAATTAACATTTTTTGTTTGTTTGTTTTTGTTGTTGTTCCCGCTATGCTTTTTCCAAACCTGGAGAACAGAAGTTTCTTGAGTAGCTGCAGTGTTTTAAAAGGTAGTAGCTTGTCTTCAAAGCTTGCTCCTGAGGTCAGGTAGAAAACATTGGACTCAAAGCAGCCCTGGAAGCCTTGAGTAGCAAATGGCAGTGGGACAAACATGCTTTTCTAGGAACCCAGACTAGGCTGGAGTGGTCACTAAGAGCAGGAGGAATGGAGAAGGAATGCTTGTGTTGAAATGTTGTCATTGATGGTGTCGTGTTGGGAGATTTATCTCCTCCTTGCTTGGCCTGGGCAGACCCCAGGAGGTCTTCTTCTGTAGAGACCATCCAACCTCAAATTGACCGATATGTACTTTGCTTGTATTTCATGCATATATTTAATTTATTTTATTTAATTTTTTCTTTGCACGCGGTTGTAGCTCTCACACATGCATTGCTAGGTGAGGTCTTCATCCCTGGATCCTCAGCGTGCTCTGCGACTCATACTTGGGGCATCCTTTCCTTGCAGGTGTGCAGCCCAATGATCAAAACATTTGGAAATCTGAACCTGACCTGTTGAATCCTAAAACTGCAGCACCGGGAAGGAAAGAGACCAGGTTCTTCTCACAGCCTGAGCCTTTGCTGACCATTAGGCTGCTTTGCAAAGCTGGGTTGGTGTGTGGTGGTCCTGGAGTGAGCGAGAACTGGGTCAGGACCACGTCCTGTGTCCATCTGGAGGTTTTTGAATGCACAGCTTGAAGGCACCATATCTTTATGGGGCAGGACGCAGCGTGAGCTCACTTAGCAAGGTGCCCTTCGATTCCTTGAGTGCTCTGTGGGTGATTGACATCCAGAGAGGAGGAAAAATTAGCTGGCAGGGTTGCTAGTGTTACTTTCTGGCTTGTAGGAACATGTCTGAATGAGGCTGGAAGCACAAAGCAGTTTATGTGTGAAACCAGATCAGTTGTGGTCAGGCCCACAGCTGGGCTGTTCAGTCCTTCGCCCAAAAAAACCCCTTGCTTTCCCTATCTTGCATCCAGGGCAAATATTTGAAAGGGGGTGTTTTTGAGGATCTCCCTTGAGTTCCAAAACCATCATGAGCTTGAAAAATATATAATCATATTAAGAAAAAAATAAAAATGAAGGTTTATGCTTTAATATCTGTGTTTTCAAGTGACTCCAAATAGCTCAGGAGTTCAAAGGTGCCTGTTGTCCTTTATAAGGAATGTGCGTCTGTGGGGAACAAGGGTGTTTCTGTTGAGCTGTCAGCACCTTTGAAAGATTCTCAGATACTGTGGATTTTGTGGGAAGTCACTGGGAGTCAGAGGTGGGAGGATGAGGCATGGCATGGAAGGCAGGAGTGCCCCAAGCGCTGCAGCCAGCCCCCTCTGGGCTACATTTGTCAGTCCTGTAACACCATTAGGACTCAAAGATTTATTTAAATGCGTCCAACTCGATTGTTTAAAATGTTATTGCAAATTAGCTCGCTTCTGACTGGCACGAATCCCAAGGCAGGAGCAATTTAAGCGGCGTTACCCTGGCTGAGATGGATGGTGTGGGTGAGCCACCAACGTGAGCCAACACAAGTGATGTGAACCCAAGTGATATTAAATGCATCGACACGGGGCCGTGACTTAGCTGTAGATGTGTTTAACTGGTGATCTGTTTGTGCCATCAGGCAGGGCAAAATTTAGTGCTATCCCACCCAATGGGCTGGATATCAGCAACATTTTGGGCTAAATTGCTGGGACTTTAAGCAACTCTCTTAACTTTTTGTTTCCCTATTACAAAATGAAGTGAAAACTTCCCCCAGGACTTGATTATCTCTATTTTTAAAATCAGAGTATGTTTTTCCCTAAACACAGAGATCTGCTGTTGTACTGTAGACCACCCTCTCCTCTGAGGAAGATGAAGATGTCTTGACTTTGCTCCTGTGGCATGAGGAGGTCAAGGCCAACATTTTCACCAGCTCCTTCCCTCTCTTTTTCTCCACCTCAGCTTCTCAGATGCTGATGTTCTCTGCGTACCTCGCAGTTGTAGTTGCACTTTACCTCGTCCCCCTCACCATCTCGTCCCCTTGCATAATGGAGAAGAAGGCTCTGGGACCAAAGCCAGCCCTTATAGGTCACCGTGGAGCACCGATGGTGAGTAGCCTCATGTTGTTAGTACTGCGTGTTGTCGAACTCTTCTGCCTGATTAAAGGATGGTGCCAGATCTGATGGTCTCCAGGCTGCTCTTTGGAGAATGTATGTATGGTAAATAAAACTTTGTGGCACCCCTCCTGGCTAGAATGACTGTGGTGGTAAATCAGTCCATGAACCCAAAGTCACACCCCAGATGCCCTTGCAAACAAAAGGGCAATCCTTCCCTTGCTCGGGGTGTTTGTGCCATTGCATTTTTCTGGCTGGTTCTGCTGTTTTTGCTCTACAGGCTTGACCCTCGAGCTGCAGCAGTAGAAGTTTGTGATTTTTATTTTTATTTTTCTCTTTAAGAGCTTGAGGCTCAGTCTTCATGCCCTTTACAGGACCTCACCAGCAGTGGTTAAACTCAGCTCTCACAGCAAGATGACTTGAATATGTGGCAATCTGGAAAAAAAATAAAACAAACAAGCTGCACTGACCCTACATGACTGCACGGTGCTCTTGCACTGCTGATCATCATGAGGCTGGGTGAGGTGATGAAACATTCCTGTCAACTGCCTCTGGCTAGACCTTGAACTCGTAGTCACATAGTTCTTTCTTCTCCAAGGTTTCTGGATGGGTCTAGGCTAAAGATGGAGCATGTTGGCTTGGGGACAGCCCTGGGCTTGGGTAGCGCTGTCCTGTGGTGTTTGGACGTAGTGCCCTGGGTCTCTAGTTTGGGTGCTTCTGTACAGAGGTCTGTTGCCCAGTTGTACCCTCATTTTTCTCCGCTGATTGACTTCAGATGAGATCGCACACTGCAGTGTAGGCATTGGCCTTCTGGATGTTTTCTTTCTTTGTTTTTTGAGGCATCCAGCAAACTTTTTTTTTGCTGATATTCAAAGCAGAAAAATGTATTGGTATAGGCTGTTGGGTATATTTGGTGGGCTGGAGCCTGCTTTGAGATCCTCTCCAAGTCCAAGAGTGTGCTCTGGGGCAGTTTGATAGGTGAGATGAAAACCTGTCATGGCACAGAATTCGTTTTCTTTGTTTTCAAAGATTTCTTTTTTTAAAGCAATCTCTTCTTTACTGTGAGGGTGCTGGAGCCCTGGCCCAGGCTGCCCAGAGAGGGTGTGGAGTCTCCTGCTCTGGAGACTTTCCAACCCGCCTGGATGCGTTCCTGTGGGGCTGCCCTGGGTGACCCTGCTCTGGCAGGGGGTGGCACTGGGGGATCTCTAGAGCTCCCTTCCAATCTTGAACATTCTATGATTCTATGAAATGCCAGCTAAATTTGCATCACTCTTTTAACTATATTGCCTCTGTGGGTGGTGGAATGAAGTTCTGGGCATAAAAAGTGCTTTTCCTTGTCCAGCTGAGTCTGTAGCAACCGTGAAGACCAGAAGAAGAAGCAGCCAAGTGAGAACCTGCTCTCTGTGTGCTTTCTCCGTGGTAGGAAATCACAAAACCTATTAGGAGATTTTATTCCTGTGGGGTTTCCAGGCCCATAGCCTTTTGAAGAAACCAAACGGTAGACAAAATCCTTCTGTCCTCCAGACTGTACTGCTTTCCATAAACCTTATCTGGAGCAAGACTTGGCCCTTTGCTTTGCTTCATGCGCTTCCTTGGAGCCAGCAAAAATACTCCTTGCAGTATGGAACAAACCTATCTGAGAAGATGGGGTGTGGAGATTTGCGATGGTTGATCAGGAGCCATGGTGGAGCACCCTTAGGGCTGCGTGTGGAGCTGTGGCCCAGGTGTTGTTCTGGGTCCCTCTCCTTCGCCATTCCCTGATACACAGAACTGCTTGCCTGTTGGCAGCAGATTGTTTGTTCTGAAGCCCACGAGAAGGAAGATCAGAGACTACCAAATGTTCCTCCAACCTCCAGGCAATAGTCTACATTTCTTGTGGTGTGTTGGCAGTAGGTTGACCCAACTGCTTTGCTGTATGTTTAGTGAGGTGGAATGGGGTTGAACCTAGATGATCTTTAAGGTCTCTTCCAACCCAAACCCTTCTATGATTCTATGAATAAGAAAGATGAGGAGCAGAGAGGGATGGTCAAAACCTTGTTCTGCTTGAAGCCAGTTGGTTTGGAAGGATCTTATCCTGATAGCTACAGGAATCTGACACCCCAAAACACGAAATAAGATTCTCTGTAAATTTTACATGTTAATATGTTAAACTTTCCAGATACTTTTGTAAGCAGGTGTCTGCTGTCTTCAATCTTCCATCTTTCATATACTTCTTGCAGAAATCTAGTTGCGTTTTGCATTCAATTGCAATAGACTTGACTGTCTTCTCCCTGTGATGGTAGATATGCCACTTAAGCCGAGGGTAAGCCAAAACAAGGGTAGAAGATAAAAGCTGGGACCAAATCTGAGATGGAAATGAGGAACTTCATGCAGTAGGAAACCAACTTCTATTGTCATTTGCTCTTTTAAAGTCTTCTCCCAAATATCTTTCCTCACCTGGTGCATCAGGTTGAGGCAGGTTGTCTTTGCTTTTGGCGTCTGAAGAAGATGCTGTCCATAATATTGAATCCTACTTGCTTTCAGGTTGTTTGTCCTAAATATACATTTCTTATAGAAATATTAGGCTCACTATGATGATCTTTGACCTCAGATTGTGGGGAAAAGTCACCCAGAGGATTAATAATAGCAAGGACTTATCTGAGCAGCCTCCATGAAGCCTGGAAACTCACCTCCCATTACTGGAACCAACAAGGCTGGTCTAAACCAATCAAACTGGTCTAAAAACAATCAGCCTAAGCATGTGGAAACCGTCCAAGCATGTCAGAGACAAGAAGAGCTCTTGATTTTAGAGCTGGAGGCTACAGATAGCATGGAAATAAATCCTTTTTGGCAAACACCCATGCAGCTGTTTTTCAGCATGCCTTAACCGTGCCGAGAAAGACCTCGTGTGGTGCTTACACCATTGAGCTCCTTCCTGCGTGTCCATCTCCATTCTGAGCACAGGCACCGTGCTGGGAGGAGCATTTTTTGGCAGTGCTGACTCACTGGCTTTGCACAACTCCGGAGTGGAAAAGTACGCATTGCTGGGACAAAGTGAGCCAGCAGTGTGCCCTTGTTGCCAAGAAGGCCAATGGCATCCTGGGCTGCAGTAAGAAGAGTGTGGCCAGTAGGTCAAGGGAGGTCACATTCTCCCTCTATTCTGCCCTGGTGAGGCCACATCCGGATACTGTGCCCAGTTCTGGGCTCCCCAGTTCAAGAGGGACAGGGAGAGAGCTCAGCACAGGGTAATGAAGATGACTGGAGCATCTCTCTTACAAGGAAAGGTTGAGAGAGCTGGGACTGTTTAGCCTGGAGAAGAGAAGGCTGAGAGGAGACCTTATCAATGTCTATAAACATCTAAAGGGTGGGTGCAGGGAGGATGGAGCCGGACTCTTTTCAGTGGGGCCCAGTGACAGGACAAGAAGCAACAGGCACAAGCTGGCACACAGGGAGTTTCATCTAAATATGAGGAAGAACTTTCCTGTGAGGGAGATGGAGCACTGGCACAAGCTGCCCTGGGGAAGTTGTGGAGTCTCCATTTTTGGAGACTTTCAAAACCCATCTGAATGCCATCCTGTGTGATGTGTGCTGGGTGATCCTGCAGGGAGTTTGGACTGGATGATCTCTAGAGGTCCCTTCCAACTCCAACAATTCTGGGATTCCGTGGAAGTGCCTTGGTGGGCAGCCAGCGTTCAGTTGCACAGATTTGCCTGTTGTGTTATCGCGTGGGAATGTTTTGCTTTGTGTCCTGGTGTTCCTGGGAAACTTCCAGAAAATACGGCCTTGCACATGTGGACTGACTTATTTGTAATGACACCCACATGTGAAGTTCCTGATATATGTTGGCATTCTCACAGAGGTGCCGTGTTGTCGTCTTGTGGTGCCAAATATTAGTGGATGCAGTGGTGAAGACTCGTGGTTGGTGTTATGGCTTATTGGGGAGCTTTCAGCTAACAAAGAAAGAACTGGTGATTTCTTGCTGTTGTTTGGATTGTTGTGTTTGTGGGTTTTTTCCTAGGTAATTTTGAGGGCCTTTATTTCATCTTATCTTAGTTGTTGGCAAAGTTTTGGTACCCATTTGGGATGACTTTTTTAAGGACTCTGAAGTGCTTTGGTCTACACTGCTTGTGTTGCTGAAATGAAGAATTTGGTGTGCTGTATACACCCACCTATAAAAAATACATCCAGTTAACCTATCTGCTGGTCCAATCGATAGTGCCAGACAATCACAATTAGCAACTTCTGTCAGACCTGGAGAAAGTCTTCTGTTCATTGAAATAAATCTACGTAAGCTTAAGTAGCCTTTCATTAAATCAAGCTTCAGCTATTTATTTTTGTGGGGTTTTTTTTATGTGCAGAACAATAATGAGGTCTCATCTCCTGTATCTAGTTATTAAATTTCTAATGGCTTTTTGCTTATGAGTTTATCCTGTTGTCCAAGGGAATCATTTAGGTTTTTTTCCTCTCTTGATTGTGTACTTTTTCCCTTCATTCCTGTCTAGTTGAGCAGTTTCCAAAAGTGCTGGATGTGAATGTACTCTAAAATCCTTAGAATTCCTAGGGATTAAAGATACATTTTACTTTTTAAACAGTGTCATTATTGCCTCATAGTGACCTGGCATCAGATAATGCTGAAATCAAGGTACTGGTAGGTCACACACTAAGTCCCACACAGGGTACTTCTAAAAGATATCTTTTTATAGCAAGTAAAATACCATTTTTTAGGTATTGCCCTAATCATGCCTTGTGGTTTTAGGCCAATTATAGGCTCATGAGGAGATTTATACTAGAGACATAAGGGAGGGAAAGTTAAAAAAAAAAAAATCAATTAAAATGATGCTCGTGTTTCCGAAAGGATGAGAAAATATCCTTAGAGCTTGTTGATGAAGCAAAGATCAAATCCTGTAGTGCAGCCCAGGGCACAGTGCCAGAGGTCTGCAGCTATGCTTTGGAACAAATTTGGTTCTTCTGTGCAAGCTTCTTCATTAGCCTTCCC
This sequence comes from Apaloderma vittatum, assembly GCF_000703405.1. Taxonomy (NCBI): domain Eukaryota; kingdom Metazoa; phylum Chordata; class Aves; order Trogoniformes; family Trogonidae; genus Apaloderma; species Apaloderma vittatum. Next base: position 16,906 of record NW_009707568.1, read on the forward strand.
AACGTACAAATGCTGCAGTGATTTTTAAAAAAAAATTTATTTTTTATTTTTTAAAGACCTGCCAAGGTGCCTTATTAGGGGGAAAATAAAGTGTAGTGACGTCCAACTGCAGGAAGGTTGCACTCCTCTAATGAGTACACTTTCATCACCTTCGTTAAGGAAGGTCCAAAGCGCTTGGCTCCACTTGAAAGCACTTGCGATTGACTTCTGGGAGCAAAAAATAGCTGAAATGAGTTCATCCATTGGTAATTTTCTAGAAATTATTTGTAGCAGGAAGAAATGAGTAGTAGTCTGCTTTTTCACGAGGGATGAGCGCATCAAACCAAGAATGAAGAGAAGGACCAGCTTCTCGAAACCCTGCACAGGGTCTGTCTCTGGCTTTCAGGGGATTTTGGCATGGTTTATACGGGACAGAGATTTTAGAGTGAAATTATAGCTTGGTGCCCCAGGGCTTCCTTCTTAAGGAATTCATTGTTCTTCTTATGAAATTGATTGTGTCCACGTGGTGGCCATGCACCTGGATTTTTTAGACAAAACGTGTCTGAAAGTGTTGTGCCAAGGAAGAAAACCTATCAAAGAGGGAGAGAGAGAAATGCAAGCAGAAAGATTATGCATTTATTTAGTTATTGCAGTTTTGCTGTAAAGCCTTAAAAAAAAAAACCAAACAAACCAAAAAACCCCCACCAAACTAAAAAGAAAACCCCAACCCAGCACTAATCTCAGCTGGTAATTTTCGTACTGGCATCTGTCCTGCTTGGATGTATCTCTGCCCTAAACATGCTGAATTTGGAGCTTCAGCTCCCTCTCTCTTGGAGGAAGACAGGCTGGCAGGATGGAAGTATCTGTTACTCGGATTCTCTCTTTTCACAAAAACCTCTCATTGTAAGGGATTTGAACTCCTGGCAGCGAGAGATTCTGCCTCCAAAGGGGTGCCAGGGGAACCTCCAGGAAAAGGCAGGGGCTGATTTCAGGGAACAGGGTTAAATTTACTTTCCTGGCTTTCTGGTTGACCTTCACTGGGTTATGTCATTGGTGTGAGTGGCTTGCTCAGTCCCCTCAAGGCTAAGATCCACTGAGAGGTTTAGACACCAGGGAGGAAAGCTTTTTGTGTTAATAGTGGACTCGTTTGGAGATGCAATTGGGTCTCCACTCTCACCTGGAGTGCTGCGTCCAGCTCTGGAGGCACATCACAAGAGAGGTCAGAATGTGCTGGAGCGTGTCCAGAGAAGGGCCACGAGGATGCTCAGAGGCTGGAGCAGCTCTCCTGTGCAGACAGACTGAGAAAGTTGGCGCTGTTCAGTCTGCAGAAAAGAAGGCTCCGAGGAGACCTTCTTGTGGCTTCCAGGATCTCAAGGGGGCTACAAGAAAGCTGAGGAGGGGCTTGTTAGGATGTCGGGCAGTGGTAGGACTAGAGGGAATGGATTGAAGCCGGAGATGGGTCGGTTCAGATGGGATGTGAGGAAGAAGTTCTTCCCCATGAGGGTGGGGAGACCCTGGCACAGGTTGCCCAGAGAGGGGGTGGCAGCCCCATCCCTGGGAGTTTTTCAGGCCAGGTTGGATGGGGCTCCTGGCCTCTAGTGGGGGATGTCCCTGCCCATGGCAGGGGGTTGGAACTGGATGTTCTTCAATGTCCCTTCCAACCCTGACAATTCTATGGTTCTGTATCTGAGTGAGTGGCTCTGGCCAGGTTAGGAGCTTACCCACCACATACTTGCCTTTCTCTGCAGGCTTCTTTTGTTTCCAAAAGCTTCTGACAAAGAAGAGGGAATCAGGCTGTCAAGTAAGAGCCTTGCGGTGTTGTTACCCATCGTAGGGCATGGTGTGACGGAGTGAGCTCCTGCTGACGTCCGTGCTCTTTGCTGATTCAGAGCAGCCAGAGATGTTCATCCATCAGAGATGCTCTTCAAGAGGATGCTCTTCGCTTCTAGTGGTGGGGTGGTGGTCAATGTCCCTTCCAACCCTGACAATTCTATGGTTCTGTATCTGAGTGAGTGGCTCTGGCCATGTCGGACCTGATGTGACAATCTGTTCTTAGGACAGTTCTAAAATGCTATTTTTTTCTGCACAGCTGCAAAACTGCATTTTTAACACACATCTGGCCAGAGTTTTGTAAGTTTATTTAACCTGAGCCTGGGGACAAGTTCCTGGGAAAAGAGTGGATGTGCCTCAGATCTGAGTGGCCACACGCAACCCTGGTGGGGTCCAGTTAAGTTTTATCCTCTTGAAGAGTGAAGCCAGGTCTGCAAGCTCTGTAGGGGCTAGAGATGAGGCAGGAGTGGGATATTCTGTTTATGTCTCTCCACAGGGTTAAGCTTGGTAGCAACCGTCTGCTGAGGATGGGACAGCTGTAGTGCACTGAGTTTTAAAGCTCAGTGAAGATCTCGGGTGTTAGCTCACTGCAGCCTGTGTTATAGCACTGCCTCTAAGATGCCTGAACATCACTCCTGCCCTTACATGGCCAAGTTTGTCCAGTCTGGCAAATAGAAATCCCATCCCCAAAAGGCTGGATTTGTATTTGGCTTTCATCTATCACCTCTGCGGGCAGTCTCAGCTCTGTCCACGTTTGCTTTTCCCAGCTGATGGAGGCTCTTGCATGTGGATTTGCCATCTCAGGTCTGTTTGGTTCTGTGTTTTCTTCTAGTGCCTCCAGCAAGGAGGGGCTGGGGCTTCCCTGTCATGTAGGTTAAAGCTTCCCCTGCATCTCAAACCAGCTGCATCTCAGGAGGACTGGTGTGTCTAAGCAAGGCAGAAGCTGAAAAGAGGCCAGAAATATTTCATTTTCATTATCAAGGAGTGGAGCCTATGCTCTCTTTGGGTTAGGATTCTGCTGTGCTGGAGTTCAGAGTTCAGGTAAGACATGAGAAGACCTTGGTCATGCTGCTCCACCTCTACAGAGGTGGAATACTGTTGCAGCCATGCTTGTTTGCCTTCGTTAGCTCCGATTCATGCAATATGAACTCTTTCTTGTGTGGGTGGGTAACAGCAGTGTTATCCTACACTTACTGAAGGGTTTTACATTGATGGCTTAGTGGAGGTTGTCCAACCTGCCCTTTCCAGTCTCCCTTAGCCTGGGAGATGATTTACAACCCATTACACTGTGCTTTTCTATTCCATGTACGTCCACAACCCTGTTAAGACTGCTTTTAGGGGTGTGAGTTCAGTTGCTGCTTGATGTGGTGTCACATCTGGAACGTTGCTTCTACCCAGCAACCCTTTCTGACAGGCTGGTGGTCTTGCATTGCCCTTTGGTTTCTCCAGCTCAGCTCTCCCTTGTTTGAAGACTACTCAATTTATTTCCTTGTCATTGCTGCGGTTTCTGAAAGCAAATATTGAGTGTTTCCCTGTAGAGAGAGGATCACCTTGCCAGTGACATCCTGAGGAAACCTGAGTTACTTGGGGAAACCTGAGATGCTGAAGGCAACTCAAAGAGATGGAACAAGTTTGGACGGGATCTTCAGACCTTTGTGGCTGCTGCTCCCTGCTGACAGCTCTGGGCATCCTGCATATTGCAAAAAAAAAAATTAAAAAAAAGCTCTTTCAGGCCGACCTTGCATGACCCAGCGCTGGGCTGTGTGAGAGGGTGTGATGAGGGTGTTGCCTCTGTGCTTGCCTAGACAAGTCAGGCTTTGATTGGGAGCTTTTTTTAGGAAGGTAACGTGCCTTTCTCTTGCCTTTGTTGAGCAAACATAAAAATGAACCAGTATCGATGCGTGGCTTAAGCCAGAGGAATTTAGGAGTGAGATAGCGGAGCTATGTGAAGGTTGTTGCTGACATTTGTTCTGATGATTTTATGCCAAAGCTTGGCTGACCTGAGCATGTAAGGTCATCAGCTTAGAAAAAAATCAAATGATTCTTGGAGACACCTTAAACTCTTGAACAGGCTTTTATACACTTGCCTGGTGCATTTAGGCCTTTGTTCTTAACTGTTCCTTTTCCCAACCCCTGAGCAATTCCTGAAAATCCTGGGTTGTTGAAAGCTCATTGTGTCTTGATGGAAACATACTGGTCCTGGAGGTGGCTGAGATGAATAGAAAAGCAGGATGTTACAGGTGCTCTAAACCTTAAAGCAAAATTGGATAAAAGAAAATTTTATTTTTAAATAGCTTTATTTTGATATGCTCATATTTTAGTGCAGAAAACCTGCCGGATTTTCTCTCCACAGCTGTCGTTTTTTTAATATTTTTTTCCCAGTCTGTCTGTTGTTGGTTTTTGGACATTTTGGGGCTAGCTATAGTGTACTTGGTTTGTAGAAAAACAAAGTATTTGTCTTTACACTATATTGTTTTTAAACCCAAATTCTGTTACCATCTGCTCCATTCAACAGGAAGGAATTTGAAAAAAAAATTTAAGTCCTTATCTGGGACAGCCATGGGGACAAATTTTCTAGGCTTAAGGATGTTTTTTTCAAATTCTTGTTAACACTAGCTAGAGCACTAGTTATTAGAGAAATCAATGGATTTTTAGACCAAGAGGTGACTTTATTGAGTGAGTAGATGTGGAAATATAGTGTGTGCTACAGAACCTGTGGTCTAGTTCTTCATGGTATGGATAATACCCTGGTTTATGGAATTTCTTCTTTCTGTAATGGCATCATAGCCCCTGGTTGCATAGAAAAACAGGAGAATGAAGAACTGTTAAGGTGGTTTAGGTGGTTCTAGATATAACTAGTGAAAGGAAAATTGCTATCACTTTAACAATCACTTGCTGGATGTCTTCAGCAAGCTACTGAATGGAGGACCACACTGGTGAGCTAATCCCTTGTACACTGGTTTTGCACCAGATCTCAGGTGAGTTGAGTTTCTGGCATTGAAGACCACGATAACTCTGCTTTGAACTCTGTCCTGTGTGTGAAAGACCATCAGTGGAGGCAAACGCATTGGTCATCTCCAGACTTCAGTAAGATGCAATTCTTTCTGGGGGTCACTGGTATGCCAGTGGAACTGGTTGGCGCGTAATCCGCAAAACAAGATTGTTTTGCCTCCTTAATATCTCTAAACCTCACAAACACCATTTTGCGAATGTTTCCACTTATTGCTAATCTCTCGTTGCTCTTTTTCCCCCGTAGCTGGCACCAGAAAACACTCTGATGTCCTTCCAGAAGGCGGTGGAGCAGAAGATGTACGGAGTCCAAGCTGATGTTGTACTGAGGTAAGCCAGTGTGCTGGCTGGTCTGAGGCTTTCTCTGTCTTGGAAGGTCCAAACCATGTTGATGGGTCTTTCCTATCTGATGTGTGACTTGTTGTTACTGCTCTTTCCCATTGAAAAGGGCTCTTGCGGTGCATGTGTCTGACAACTCTGAGCTGTCTCCATTTGTAATGCACAGGGGCTACTCATTGTTCCACTGAGATGATGATTAATGGTGAAGTTGGAACTTGGATACCCTGATCATGAAACTAATCTTCATTTGCAGGAAGACTCTAGTTTATCCTTGAGCTTACCTTATTGCTGTGAAACACAGCACCTGGTTTCTAGCCTGGCTTGAAGTCAGCTGGCCTTGGCACAAGACACAATTTCCTCTCCACTGGGGAGTGGAAGGTCATTGTGGAAGGGTGAAGTATGAATCGGGATGTATGCTTGTTCTTTCCAAAATCAGTTTGTTAACTGTTGTGAAAGGACAACTGCTTGGCTGTTCAGACTCGCAGGCGAGCACTCGGCTCATGTGGCTGAATCAATTGCTTCCATTAGCACTGGCCAAGGAGAGAGGTGGACTTTTTTGGAGGAGGACAGATGGAAAAACTCCAAGAGCTTTCCGTGTTGCTGCTCATCAGCCATCCCAGAGGAGCAGTCCAAGCTTAAACAAAGCAGTCCAAGCTCAGACAATGTCCTTGATGGCCCAATTAACCGAGTCTCTCTTTAGGAGACCCAAGTGTCTTTATGAAAAGAGTACTCCAGTGACTTTCAGACCAAAACGTGAGCCTTCGATATGGCTGGCAGCATCTCTGGGGAGAGTTTGTGACAGAACACTCCTTGCTGTCCTTATCCTTCTGAGAAGATAGATATTAGGAAAGGATAGATATCAGGTTAGATGTTAGGAAGAATCTCTATACTAAAAGGGTTGTCAGGCATTGGAACAGGCTGCCCAGGGAGGAGGTTGAGTCACCGTCCCTGGAGGTACTTAAGAGACAGATGGACATAGCATTGGGGGGAATTGTTTAGTAGGTTGATAGGGCTGGGTTGGACTCAATCTTCTAGGTCTCTTCCAGCTGACACGATTCTATGATTCTAAAGATGCTCTTCATGAGGCTGGATGGGTCCACTCAATCCAGGACCACCCCTCTGGGGATGTTTCCATGTTCTTCTAGGCACATATCAGCCGTGGGTAGGCTACTTGGACATACACTCAGACCCATCACACCCTGCTCCCTACCCAATGCAGAACCCAAACTGGGTGGCCCTGGTTATAAAGGCAGCACTGGTCATCACAGAATCATAGAATGTTGAGGGTTGGAAGGGACCTCTAGTGATCATTCAGTCCAACCCCCTGCCAGAGCAGGGTCACCCAGGGCAGCCACGCAGTAACGTGTCCAGGCGGCTTGGAAAGTCTCCAGAGCAGGAGACTCCACACCCTTCTCTGGGCAGCCTGGGCCAGGGCTCCGGCACCCGCACAGCCAACAAGTTTCTCCTCACGTTGAGCTGGAACTTCCCATGGTCTAACTCAAACCCATTATTCCTTGTTCCATTGCTGGGCACCACTGAGCAGAGATTGTCCCCTTCCCCTTGACTCCCACCCCTCAGATATTTCTATACATTAGTAACATCCTGCTGATACAGCAGCGGGAGCATAGTATCGCCGCGTGTTCCTCTCTCATATTCTACCTCCTCCCACGTCTCACCCTCTGAGCTCCAATTTCTGTCTCTGAATTATTTTTTTCAAACCTGTGCCTGCTAATATGTTGTGGTTAGCCTTGGGTCGTGCTGAGTGACTCCGTGTGGCGAAGGATTAGACGAGACGGAGCGAATGTTAAATGCTTCGCAGGGTTTCCACGCTGTGGCTAAGGCTTAGCAGTATCTGCTGATGCTCTACTATGAGGTGTTAAAACTTGAGTTCCTATCTCCCTTAAACACTCCACACTCTAAATTCTGCAGTTGCTTAGTGTCTTTTTTTTTTTTTTTTACTGTATTTATTAAAAGACCTTCTGATTGCGGCAGCGCGGTGTGCTGCTGAGCATGGGATTGCTGTGTCAGCGTGTCGCTTTGGGTTGGGGGGAAGTCATTGGCACAGTGCATGCTAGAAATAGCAAATAAAGATGCCAGTGACCTTTGTGATAAGGGACTTCTGCAGCAATGGTAAAGCTGAGGCAGCATTTGCTCCATCATTTAAAATTGGTTCTTGTTTTCCCTCCAGCTCTGGGAGTTAGTGCTCTGGATTGTCTCCTAATTTAAATGGGTTTTTGTATTTTAACCCCATCTCCTTTCCAGACCTTATCTAAGTTTCTCATTATGAAGATGGGCCCCTTGCTTTGGAAAATGTCATCACAGTCAGGCTGACTGCCCTGGGTTTATCTTGATTTCCGAATGCAGGCAACTGTCCACCTGCCCTTGATAGAAACCATCGCTGCACTGTGTGGTGTTACCACACATCCAGTCACAGAAAATTGGGTGGAACATAATTTAAAGAGCTTTTTGGGCTTCCCAAAACCATTGTTTTGTAGTATCTAGGTGGCTAAAAAAACACAGGGCACACATTTGGCTCTTTAGTTTCATCTAAGAGGTGTGTTTTGTCTAAGGTCCATAAACTTAATAACTCATGTGAGCATGGCTGTTTCCTGAATCCAATGTGCAACCGGAAAAGGCAATTTAAAAGCACTTTTGGTACCTTGGAACCCTTGCATCTTGCTGAAAGCCTGTGACCATTAAGGTCTCATACAGCCTGAGAGCTTTTGAAAATCTCACTCATCATCTACTGTTAACAATTTGAGAATAGTTTGTGTGTGTGAATGTAGGGTAGGGAAAACCTCTGATATTGCTGGGAGCTACAGACACTGCGGAAAGCTTTGGTTAATGTGAACATTTCAGGGTGGATGTTCTTGTCCACCTGAATTTGGCCCTCTCTACATTTTTAAGGAGGGTAGTGGGGAGGAGGGAGGGATGGATAGGATTATGTCAGCTTTTGAGTGACTGCAAACATCTAATGGGTATCCAAGAGGCTTTTTCCTCTGGGTACATCTCATTTTGACTCGTCTTGGGGATGCTGGGAACATGTTAAACTGGTCAGGGTCTTCTCAATGATTTTGATTTGAAGCCATGAGAGAGGCTGGAGTGGGAACAGGTATTTTTCTAGTTCTGTGTACATGGTTGTGCACCTGTAACAGCAGCCTCTCACTGTCTTTGCAGCTATGATGGAGTGCCATTTCTGATGCACGACAAGACACTCAGGAGAACGACAAATGTGGATGAAGTGTTTCCAGAACGGGCTTATGAGCACTCCTCCATGTTCAACTGGACCGACCTGGAAAAGCTCAATGCTGGAGAGTGGTTCTTAAAAGTGCGTACAGCCATGGAGAGGGTGTCCTCGAGCCATGGGGTGAAACCTTCTTTGAGGTGGAAAGATTGTAGATCCATCTCATTGGTGGAGTGATCTGAAGTGCAGCTAGACCAAAGACCACATTTAGTTCTGTCCTCTACTAAACTTAGACCTGGTCTGAAAGTTGCATTGTCTTTGTGTGCCTCTTCCACCACCTGGAAGAGTCTTGATGCCTGATTGACACCGCAAAGAACATCAAGACCCCACAGGAGAGTGCACATGCTTATAAAGAGAACAGAAAAGGCAGTGTGTTATATGCTGTTCCTTTTTCTTTAATTTACTTTTGGAGACAATTGTCTTTACAAAGAAAAAGCAAGAAATTCAGCCTTAAAAGTCCAGAGGGAGGGAGGAATTGCTATGGGATGGGCTTTGACCCATCCTTGGGCCTGCAGCCAAGTTGCAGGTGGGATTTCTTTCTGCCAAAGCCTCTGGCCAGTGGCAATAACCTTCTTGGAGAGCAGTTGTCATTCCTGAATGTCTTTAAGTCGGGAGCCCATAGCTCCCCTCCAATCATTTAGTTATGTAATAGCTGATCCTTTTCATTTTGGAAGAATGAAGGAATCCTAGGTGATCATATTATATAGTGTGAGAAAGTTCATTTTTAGCTTACTACTTTGGAAAATTACATTACTGCCCTATAGCTCTACTCTCCTCCTGGAAGGGAGGTGACCTGCTTAGCACACCTTGCTTTCAGTAAGGATCTGACCTCCCCTTGGGTGGGGAAACTGAGGCACAGAACATCAGCAGGCTGCAAGATGGTCGTCAAACATAGCTTTGAGCATCCTCTGCTGTTGCCAAGGTGGGATAGAGAAGGGTCTTCACCTCTATTGGTGGAGTCCAGGGTCTGTGGTACTAACGCAGGGAGGTGCTTTGCTTTCAGAACGACCCTTTCTGGACGGCTGGGTCTCTCTCAAGGTCTGACTACTTGGAAGCTGCCAATCAGTCAGTCTGCAAGCTGGCAGATATGCTGGAGGTGATCAAGGACAACACATCGCTCATCCTGAACTTCCAGGACCTGCCGCCAGCTCATCCCTACTACAGCACTTACATCAATATCACCCTGGAAACCATCCTGGCGTCGGGAATTCGGCAACAGGCTGTGAGTTCTGTGGGGTTGGTGATGTTTTTCAGAGTTACCCTCTTTTATGAGTTCCCTGCATCCTCATTTGTCTCATTTGATCCATTTGAACACTGGATTGGAAATGCCACTTCATGCCAAGATGTCATGCTGGGGAGGACTGTGCCTGGAACAGGAGAGGGGTTTGCTGGATATAAGGAAAATAATTTTCCCTGTGAGGGCACGCGAGTATTGAGGGGGACCAGGAAAGACTGAGGGATCTTCATCCTTGGAGCTTTACAAACTGCTGGACAAAGCCCTGGGCAGCTTGTTTCAAATCAGAGCTGGCACTAGTTTGTGTTGGAGTAGAGATCTCCTGAGATTCCTTCCCACTGAGCGATTCACTGAGAGCCTTAGACACGAGGGAAGGGGCTTGAGTCCTGGAGGGTGGTTATGAAAAGCAGAGAGTCATTCCTCTCCCTCCAGCTCCTTGGTTTAAAATAATCCTTTCCCCGGGCTGAGCAACTGTTTCAGCCTTGAGCCAGCTTCTTTTTGGAGGAGAGATGGATGTCCTGGAGCCGAGGGGTTTTCAGCCAAAAAGAGGTCTATGGACCTGCAGAGATTCCACAATTGTCCTTTCTGGGTTATTGCAAACATTTTTATTTTTGACTCTGAGTGTTTGGAGTCAGACTCCAGCCAGCCTTGCTAAATATGTCCTCTCTGACCATGAGGTATAGATCTTCACCCAGCCCATCAGGAGCTCCTTTTGATACATCCATGTCTTTTGGAGGGAGAGCACCACTTCCCATGTGTCAGAAGGGCACCTAAATCTGGAGATTCTGGGTGTCCCATGGAAAACCTTCCTCCTTCACTTGTCTTAGGAAGGAAATCTGGTCCTTTCACTTGCCCTGCACTCTGCTTTGAATATGGACTGGTTAAAGGAAGACCATGCTCTCTGGCCCTTGGATATTGGCAGGAGAAAAACAATCAAAACATAGATCAAAACGTGGAGTTGTGAAGTGATATTTCTCACCCAGGTTTTATGGTTCCGTGTTGAAAATGAATGCATCTGTGTTGCTTTGATGCTTTGGTAGATGAGTGTTGCTGAGTTTAACCATGGGTTAAAGCAATGCAATGCTCAGTGGTGCTGCTGGGATTATCTGATTGGGCCCAGCCTCTGCATGGCACAAACCATAAAACTACTCACCTCAGTTCCTCATCCACTTGACGTGTACCAGCTGAGCATATTAACAGTAATTAATTTGACGTGCTTTCCAAGTGTGGCATGAACTTAAGGAAATCTTTGCCTTGGGTTGGAATTGCCCTGATAAAAGAGGGTCAATAAAACTAGTCTGAGCCGTGGGATCATGAGAGACTTCTTCTATGCTGTTAATGTTGTGTCCTTAGTTCTCTCCATGCCCTGAACTGGGCAAGTTTTCAAGGACACACCACTTCTCATGAACCCTTGGCCTGATCTCTTTGTATCCGAACTCTTTTCACCTTTTTGTGCATTACAGTCCTTTAGGCTCAAGGATAGTCCTGAGCTGTGTTTGATTAAAGATGTGGAAGGCTGTAAGCACTTCCTAGACAATCTGCGTGACAAACAAGGCAGTCTCTTGTGCGATTTTGCCTCTGGCTTGGTGTAAACTGGCTGCCTACTAAGCTGCTTTGTGAACTATCTTTGCCGTAGCCATCCTCAAGTCTCGCCCCCTCCGCAGGTGATGTGGCTGCCGGACGCAGAGAGGCAGCTGGTCAGACAGATCGCGCCGGGTTTCCAGCAGACTTCTGGCCTCAAGCTGGACGCGGAGCGCATGAGGGAGAAGGGCATCGTGAAGCTCAACCTGCGTTACACCAAGGTCACGAATGAGGATGTCAGGTACGGCGCTGCGCTCGGGCACCGCACAAGTAAACCACGTTCAAGGCTCTGCGTGCGTCCCTGGCCCAGCAGTGTCTGTTCTGATCATCCCAGGCTAGCACAGAATCATAGAATACCAGGTTGGAAGGCTTGGATCATCTAGTCCAACCCTTTAAGGTAAAGAAATACAGTTTAAATGAGATGGCCCAGCACCCTGCCAAGCTGAGCTTTGAAACGGTCTAAAGTTGAGGAATCCACTGCTTCCCCTGGAAGAATATTTCAGTGTTTAATTGCTCTCATAGTGAAAAATTTTCCTCTGGAGTCCATTTGGAATCTCCCCAGGAGCAGCTTGTACCCATTACCCCTTGTCTTATCCATGTGACTCCTCGTAAAAAGGGAATCTCCATCTTCTTGGCAGCCAGACTTTATGCACTGGTACATGGGAATAAGGTCTCCCCTGAGCCTTCTCAAGGCTGAACAAACCCAGTTCTCTCAGCCTTTCTTCCAACAGCAGGTCTCCTAGTCCTCTGATCATCCTCTTGGCCCTTCTCTGGACCCTTTCCAGTTGTCAGCATCTTCTATATAGCGGGGACCAAAACTGAACACAGTACTCAAGGTGCTGAGTAGGGTGGTGTGATGACTTAGGCTGCCCAGCGAGGTGGTTGGGTCACCATCCCTGGAGGTGTTTAAGAGACAGGTGAGTTATTGCACTGGGGGGCATCGTTTAGCTGGTTGATAGGGCTGGGACAAAGGCTGGACTTGATGATCTTTAAGGTCTCTTCCAGCTGAAACTATTCTATGACTTTTTCTCCGCTGCTGACGCCTTTGTTCATGCAGACCAGCATCCTGTTTGCTTTCTTTGCCACTGCAGTGCACTGTTCACTCCTGTTGAGCCTGATGACCACCAAGACCCCCAAGTCCCTCTCTCTAGCGCAGCATCCGGGGAGAGCATCCAGCCACGTGGATCCCAGTCCAAGCTGCATTCATAGGTTGTGTGCTCCCAGGTGAAAAACCTTACACTTGTCCCCATTGAATATCATAAGATTCCCGCTAGCCCACTCCTCCAGGTCTCTCTGGAGGGTGGCTCTCCTGTCTGGACTGTCAACTTCCCCACTCATTTTGATGTCACCCACAAACATCATCAGTATGCTCTTGATCCCAGCATCCAGATAATTTATAAAGATATTAAACAGCGTTGGGCCCAATATTGATCACTAGAGGATCCCACTTGTGACTGGTTGCCAGTCTGAGAAGGAACTGTTTACTACCATCCTCTGTTTTACATGCACTGAGGTGCCTTTTCAGATGGACTCACTCTTGAAAACTTGAGCTGCCCATCACCCAAAATCCAGGCTATTCCTGGAAAACTTGAGCTGCAAAAGCTTATCCCTGCCCATCACCCAGAATCCAGACTATTCTCCGGGACTCGATCTGACAACTCTACGTGCTAATTCGATGTATGAACGTATTTTGAAATATGAAAATAAGAATCGTGTGATTCTTATTACTCTGTCAGCTCTGGGAAAAAGCAAAGGCTTTTCACACCGAGTACCTCCAAGTGCTGTTTCGTCCTCATTAGCAGCTGCCCTTTGCCTCTGTTTGTCTGCTCCAGAGTTGCTACCGCAGAATTTTGATTAGTCCAAAGTCTGGATGTGCTTTCAAAAGTTTCTCTTTGCAGAGAATTCACCCGTTTCATTAGTGTCCTTTGTCAGCTGTTTAGACTGGTCAGGTCTCCTCTTTAATGAGGTTGGCACAGCATGGATTTCCTGTCTTTTTGCCTGAACCTGGATTTGAACCGTGCGGTGTGTTAGCTCCCAGCTTTACCCCCTTCTCGGAAAGGGCAGATCGTCACTAGTAGAGCTTTCCTGGTTTTTTTAATTGACCTTTTTCCCCAAAGACATATCTGAAAGTGAAGCAGGTTTGCAGAAGTAGAGTATCTTCAAAGGGTTTGTCTTGCTCTGGATTTGGAATGAGTGTAAGGAGGAGCTGAGCCCACACCTGTTTGAGAGCTTGGTTCCATTTACCATAATCCCGTGGTGGCTTTCCACGGCTGCCAGTGATGGGTCTGGTTGCTCCCCCTTTAAAACCAAGCCTGTGCTTTACCTACAGGATAACTCTTGTCATCTTTTTCCACCCCTCTACCTATTTTCTCTGTCTCATGGAGACGACCATGTGCAGGCTGTCTCGTCTGAACCAGCTCATCAGCCTCAATCTCTCATCAGTCCCACTTCAGCTCTCTCCAGACCTGCCACCTGAGTGTCTCTTGAACCCTGAAGGGCCCTGTGGTGCCCAGTTCTGCAGCAGGCTCAAACAAGCCCTGGATTAACACAGTTTCCTCAGTCCTATCCCAAAATCAGCATCTGGGTGTAACATTGCTGCTGATTACCCTGCCCTTGAGAATCCTTTAGCCTCTGGAGCAGCTTGATCGCTTTGAGATGTCATAGAATCCTTCAGGTTGGAAAATCCCCTTCAGGTTGGATCATCGAGTCCAACCACTGACCCTACTCTACAGAGCTCACCCCTAAACCATCTCCCCCAACCCCACATCTCAATGACCTTTAAACACCACCCTGGGCAGCCTGTTCCGATGTCTGACTATGTCCACATTTTCTGCAGTGGCCTTCATCCTCAAAGTGCTTTGCCAAGATTAAATTGCAAGGATTAATCTCCGTGTTGCCCACGTGAGGGAGATCAGTGATGCTTCTGGTTTGTAGATAAGGAAATAGAGCAACTTATGCAAATCATTCAGGTACAGAGAGTCCATTTTCAGTTCTAGGTTTGCTGCTGACAGCTCCTGCACCCCAGCTTGCGGTTTCAGCTTCTTGGAAAATGATCTCAGGAGACCAGAAGCTGTAATTCTGCAGCCATCTCAAAAAACAAGGGCATATAGAGGTTGTAGGAATTGATGTTGGAAATGCGTCTGTCAGGTTTTAATTAAGCAAATTGCCTATGAAGTGTTAGAGGCATCTGAGCCGGGTGTGAATTTTACATCAACGTGATGAGGCAGTTGTTACAAAAACATGCCACGTCCATCACTCGTGAGGAGGTATCTGAGCTGGTCTGTGGCCCGGCTCAGACACACAGCTTTCAACTTCAAACCACTTGATTGCAGTGCCCTTGGGTTGCTTATGAAGTGACTGTGCCTTGCTACAAAAAAACCCCACAATATTTCATGCAATTCTAACCCAATAAATCTAGCTGCAACTACGACGGTGGCTGACGACAAGAACTTCCCTCTTGAAGATGAGGGTCTGATGTTTGCTGGGCAACTCACATCTCACCCGGTCTGTCTTCTGGCAGGGACTACGCCATGGTGAACCTAAGTGTGAATCTCTACACTGTGAACGAGCCCTGGCTATACTCCATCCTGTGGTGTGCCGGTGTCCAGTCGGTCACCTCCGACAGCTCCCACATCCTTCGCAAGGTGCCTTTTCCCATCTGGCTAATGGTAAGCACGACGCCCGGGGTGATGCTGTGGACCCCTGGAAGCAGGGGATGCAGTTGGAGGGGTGGAGAAGTGGCTGTTGACCACTGCAACCATTCGTCTAGCGGGTTTCTCCAGGAAGGTTTGATTGGACCCAACGTTGGGTGCTTGAGGGTTTTCCCTTCTCTGTACATCTGAGCCCTGAGATGGTAAAAGATCAATGCTTCTTCTTCACGACCTTTCATACAGCCTTGCCTCTCCCCATACAGGGTTTGAGTAGGATCCCTGGATGTTGCATTGCATGCCCTCTTGAACTCCTATGACTTTTTCATTTTTCACCAGTGGAAAAAACTTTTCCAGACCTGCTGAGCAGCTGTTGAGCTGCAGCAGGAGATGGCAGAAAACAAACCTGATTTCTGTGTTTTGACCAGGCTGCCAAACTAGCTTTTTACCTGTTTTTAATACCAAATGAGGACAGGTTTTACCTCCGGCTACCCCATTACTGGACAAGGAACAACCAGAAGCCAAAAGTAGTCCCCTTACTCAACATAGCATTGTCAGGGTTGGAGGGGACCTTAAAGCTCCACCCCTCTGCCATGGGCAGGGACATCCCCCACTAGATCAGGCTGCCCAGAGCCCCATCCAGCCTGGCCTGAAAAACTCCCAGGGATGGGGCTGCCACCCCCTCTCTGGGCAACCTGTGCCAGGGTCTCACCACCC
>NW_009707568.1:32747-45002 GCF_000703405.1 Apaloderma vittatum
ACCTCCAGATCTCGCTTGTGCTGTGTCTCCAGAACTGGACGCAGCACTCCAGGTGGGGTCTCATGAGAGTAGAGTAGAGGGGGAGAATCCCCTCCCTCACGTAGACAGTAAACTCTCTGAAAACTCCGTTAGCACTTTGGTTCTCTGTGCAGAACTGAAATAGTCCAGTTGGACTGAAAGAAAAGTTATGAAAGAATTACATCAAAGTATTCCCAAAACAAGAGATGTAAGTGCATGTGGTGGAGGGGCTGCTTTCTGATAGCAGGTCAGGGGTAGGACAGGAGGCTACTGTTTGAGCTGCTGCTCTGGCAGATCCATTTGGGAAAGGGGAGAATTGGATGAGCGCAAGGAGGATTTGTTGTTAATGAGCTACCTGCATTTTTAGCTAGAGGTGGGACCACAGGGCTGCTGCCTGGGTGGGTGAACATCTGTGCTCGATATCCTTAACCTTAGCTTGACCTACTGCTTGTGTCTGACTACACGAACTCACGCTGGTTTGTGCTGAAGCCAGAGAATTGGAAATGGTTTTATAAAGACCCAATCTGTCGGCGGAAGAGATTATAGTTGTCCGAATTGTGCTGCTGCAAACATCTGGCTTTCACTATAGCTGGCAGGAGTTGCGTGCCCATCACTGGTAGCTTTTTTTTTTTTTTTTTTTTTTTTTTAAAAGCCCTTTTGTGGCCCGGGGGGTTTTTTTTTTTTTTTTTTTTTTAATCTAAAAGCCTCTTTGCTGATACTTGGAGCCCTCCTCTAAGAGCTTTCCCATCTGCTGGATTTCCACTTCAGCCCTCTGCTGCAAGTGCACACTCTTATATCAATGGCAGCATAAAAATCCCTTGATTTCCTGCATAATGAAGTGCATTGGTGACGTAATCTAACCGGCTTTGCTATCTGAGGCCCCTCTGCCATGTAAGACATGGTCTGGGAGCTGGAGCCAAATGGTTGTTTCCGCCAGGTTTTGGCTGCTCAACACCCTCAGGAGCTTTACTGCCAGCTGAACAGTGCAAATCTGTTCTGCTCCAGGCCACCAACAATTGAAAAAATACATTTACCTTGTGTTTAAGTTAAATAAAAGGAAAAGCAAAGAAGGAAAAAGCCACACACTCTCTCCCCTCTGCTCTTGATGGAACACCAATAGTAAGAAGAGGCCATTGGACACAGCTTTGAAAGGAAAACTTTTAAAAGTTTGAGCTGGCATTTAGCCCCCAGTTTTGTGTCCTTAAAGGAAGTTCCCAGTGAGGGACCCCTCTCTGCACTTTTTGGGGATGTATCTCAGGGGATCTGAGTTGCTCTCCCTGCCCAGTGATGCGAAATTGATGAATGTGAGGATTTCAGGAGTAGGACTTACATTGGGTAAAGTTTATAAGAAACCAAAGTAATCCTACTAAAATGGCCCTGTCTAAAAAAAAGGTGAATTGCGGGTGAAATTTGGCGGATTCCTGAGCAGATCTTAGTGAAGGTGGAGCAGGACAAGTTGTCTCCACAATAGATGTTGCTGACCCGTGCTCCCTCTTCTGCAGGGCTGAGACGGTGTCTGCTCACTAAGCACTCACAAAAACAGTGTGTGTGTGGGGGTGCATGTCTTTGGGGGGAAAAAAAAAGTCTTCACCTTTTGATGACCTTGAAATTCTATTTTTGTTACTAACAAAACCTTGGTTTGGTACAAAAAACTTCGAGCTTTCTGCAGGACTTACATTTTTTTATTATTATTATTTTTTAATACCTATAATCAGATGCTGGAGTTTGCCAGAAAGCTGTGCTCATGTCTGCCTATTGCTTGCAGTATATCTTAGCAAATGCAACTTTTGCCCCACAGGAAAACACACTATTTGGGTTCTTCGGTTGTGAAATGCCAGTAGGAAAAATTTAGATGTGTAGATGTTGATTTAACTTAGAGGACTCTTCAAGTTTTCCTGCAAAGCAGTTATGATGGCACTCTTCTGCCAAGAAGACAGGAGACATCAGTTTTGTGGCTGTTCATCTGACTAGATGCAGCAAACGTAACATTAAATGTCAACCTTTTGTAATTAAGCTGGAAAATACAAGGATTAAATTTCCGTCAGAAGCATTGGCTAATTAAAGCATTGCCCTGCTAATTCCATGGGATGCTTTCACAGGAAAAATTGAGGCTTTCACAGGAAAAATTGAGGTTTTCAAAAGAAAAATTGAGGCAGAGAAAGACTCACTGAGAAGAAAAACAAGTTTTTCTCTTCTAGGAGACAGAGGGAGCAGAGCTGATGGCTTCCCGCTGGTTTCATCCATTCCACACCACCGTTGCATGAACTCATTGAGATGTATGATGTGTATTCTATTTCTCTAATGAATTATTACGTGCGTGCTTTAGTGTTGGTGGTTGTCATGGACCCATCTGGTATAAAATTAGGAAGCTGGACTAGTCACTAGTTGGAACTACTCTAGGTTTGGGCTAGGAGAAAACCATTAGCATCCCTGGTGACTTTCCTGGACGGGTGCCTTCTGAGCATCACAGGGAGCCGATTAATATTATCACTTTACTTCGTGGTCTTTACTAGTGCTGCTCTTTCCCGGGCAGCACTAAAATGAACGTGGAGCAGGGTGCTCCTGTGCTGGTTTGAGATGGTTCAGCTGGTGTGATGGCCACAGCCACTTAAGACCGGCAAATGAGTGACTTAAAGGACAGAAAGCAAGAAGCAGATACTTATCAACCCGGGGGCCATGCAAAACAGGTAATGTTAGCACTCAGAACGGACTCTGCATTTCTCCTGTGCAATATTTCTACCTTTTCCTGCAGACTTGGATTTCCAAACAGCATCTTACCCTCACCTCGAGGCACAGCCGAGACAGGAAACTTTGAGCCCGCAGAGTGCTGAGAGAGCGTCAGCACGCAAAAGGAGGGGGAGTTTTAAAATTGTTCATGTTTGCAGTTTTTTCCTGATGACAGGCTGGTGTTAGAAATGTCAGAAATGTTGTGATTTACATGCAACACCTGCAGCTCTGTGCTTTCCTCTCTGCCGTGGTGGTAACTTTAGCAACACATGATCTCTCTGTGATTGTACAATCCAGAAAGTTTAAGGTTTGCCTCTTTTTTCTTTTTCTTTTTTTTTTGTGTGTTTTGTTTTTTGTCTTCCAGCCTCCAGACGAGTACCACCTAATCTGGATCACGTCTGATCTCATTTCATTTATCGTAATTGTAGGAGTTTTTATATTCCAGAAGTAAGTAGCATTGCCGCAGCCCGAGTCTCATATGTTCGTGGTGTGTGTTTTTGTTCCGAGTGCGGGGTTGGAGACGGGAGAGAGGAGCACCGTGCTCCTTGGGCGCTTGGATTGCAATAGCAGGGGAACTGTTTATTAAAAAAAACCCATACAAAGACTGCAAAACAAGAAATCTGCATCTGGGATGTGACACTGAATTGGATGTAGTCTCAAAATAGTAGTGATAGATGGCTTGCTCTGCTTATAAATGCGTGTGGGAGAGAAACTGTAAATGCTTTAGGGAAATGGACGTTGAGAAAGAGACTAAAATGCTTTAAAGGAAGAAGGGGAGATGTTTTGAGATTCCACCATTATAGTCTTCAGAAAGAACATGTCATAGTTTTCTTAAATCAGTTTGTTCCCGTTTGGATGAAGAAATTGAAATAGCAAATTTAATTTAGCAAATCAAATCAGTTGCTTAGCCTGATGCATGGAGAAACCTCTCCATTTGCCAAAGAAAAGGGAGAGGGAGGATTTGATGAGGGCACAGCAGGAGCAGCCTCTCTGTTAGCCAGGGTCCCTGGAAATGAATGTGGAACACACAACCTAGGAGCAGGGCAGTTTAAGACATCAGGAGGAGGTAAATCAGCTTCCTAATGGCAGAGCTGACAAAGCTACCCTTCTCTTTAGTATACTGGAGGAAACTATGGTGTCCTCCTGGTGATGTGCCTCTTCCAGGAGGTGTTTGAGCTGTAAGTGGTGACAGTGTAATAACCCTCCATGGGAAGAAGCGTGAGCTCAGAGAGATGCGTTCCCTCCACTGAGAAGCAGCAGCCTTCTCCTGGGAAAATGCGTCATTCTGAAATCATAGAATCATAGACTGGCCTAGGCTGGAAGGGACCTTAGAGATGATCTAGTCCAACCTCCCTGCCATGGGCAGGGACACCTCTCAACTAGATCAGGCTACTCAAGGCTCCGTCCAACCTGGCCTTGAACACCTCCAGGGAGAGGGCGGCCACAACATCTCTGGGCAATTTATTCCAGAGTCTTGCCAACATCGTACTGAAGAATTTCTTCCTGAGATCCAGTCTAAATCTATTATTCTTCAAATTACACCTATTTCCCCTTGTCCTATCGCTGGACACTCTTGTAAAAAGTCCCTCCTCAGCCTTTCTGTGGGTTCCCTTCAGGTACTGGAAGGCAGCTATTTCCCCTGGCTCTAGAATCTCACCAGCTTTGGCCTGCACATTCCTTCCTTCTTGATACCTGAATTGCCTTTGCGTTAGGAGCAGCAATTTTAATTTGCTTCGACCTCATGAGCTAGGGGTTTTGCTGTCGTGTTGTACCAGATTATCTCCTTCTGTGACTTGGGTGCATAATTTTGCTGTGTCACAGTAGGCTGTTGCTCCTGCTAGCACCCACTATGGATTTGGCTTCAGGCCATGTGCTGGGTCTGTTTATAATTGTGACTAAATTCATGACTTGCACAGTCCTGCGGTGATAGACCTTTGACCAGCGGGTCCCCAGTCCCAGCATGGAGTGGAACAGCAGATCCAAAACTCTCAGCTTAGACTTTCCAACGATTAATGAAACCACTGGCCAAGATGAGTTAAATTCTTCACCCTGAGGGTGCTGAGGCACTGGCACAGATTGCCCAGGGAGGTTGTGGATGTTCCATCCCTGGAAGTGCCCAAGGCCAGGCTGGATGAAGCCTTGAGTGACCTGATCTAGAGGGAGGTGTCCCTGCCCATGGCAGGGGGATTGGAACTAGATAATCTTTGAGGTCCCTTCCAACCTAAATGATCTTTCTATGATTTAAATTTTTCTGAGAAGCCTTGTGATCTGAATTGTTGCCGATTAAACCTTTCCTCCAGAAGGGCCTTGTGGCTGTGTTGTCTTGAAACTTCTAACTGATGAATTTGAGGTTTAATAAGAGATGTCCCTGCCCTTTAGACCCTGTATTTCTCTGTCAGATACAGAAATGCACAGAGGAGTCTGGAGGCAGGGGCTGACCTTGCTCAAGAGCAGAACTTAAAGGCCAAGCTGATAAGATATTTGCAGTCCTTTGTGTCACCTCCCACAGTCAGTTCTAGAAGGCTTTCCTGAGCCAGACCCAGGAGACTCTGGCTGAAGAAATTAAAACTGATTCAACCTGCTGACTGGGAACTCTACGTCCCAGAGCAGGATGAAATAGTGCATGCTCAGAGAGAGAGAGAGAAGTCATAGCTACATAGACTTTGCAACAGCTCCACTCTTCTGCTCTGTATAGACTGAATTTCTCCCAGTTTGGATGAGTTTTGATGGAGTAGGCCAAGAGGAAGCAGGGTAAGGAAGGAAAACTATTGCAGAATTTCTCTTCCACCTTCAGTGCAAGTGTGATGCAGGTGAGAAGAATGTCAAAGCCGCTACCAGCTTTCCCCAGAGTCCATCAACCTGGAGCACTGATCTCCCAGCCTCTGGACTAGCCTCTGGTTAGGTATGCTGGGATGAAGGTTGGACTAGATGATCTTCAGAGGTCCCTTCCAACCCCGAACATTCTGTGATTCTGTGATTCTGTGACTTGATACTCTTTCGGTGATGGCTCGGAGAGGTCTGACCATGTGAGGTCCGTTGTAGCAGGACAAACTGTCATCTTTGGCATCTCTCCCTTGGGACAACTCAGCCCCAGATCTGCAGAAGGAAAAAGGAGAAACTGTAGTACCAGAAGTTGGACTTCTTTGCAGCAAAGGGCTTCCCAGAGCCTTGTGCAGGAGAGACCCATTTCCCTGCCATTCCAGTTTCTCCACCACATGGAAGAATTGCTAGCAGCGTTGAGGATAAATCAAAAATAAATCAAAGGAGAATTGCCCAACTACTGCCTGCTGATGTGATTCGGCTCTGGGAAATGGGGCTTGGCATTTGGCCTTCAGTGTCGTGGTTTGTTGGTTTTGTTTCGGGTTTGCGTTTTGTTGTGTTTTTTTTTTTCTTTCCCCTCCTCCAAGTCCTTTCTGGGGCAAACCAGAGCTGCTTCCTTCATGCAAGGATGAGGGGGTGGGTGGGAACAGAGCCACCGCTTCGATGTGCTCGTCCTCTCTCCTACGCATGGCTTGTCTCTCCTCCGTAGCCGTGGGTAGGGATCGCTCCCGCTCTTCTGCTTCAGCCCTGGTGAACAGGATCATGGCAGCCTCTCCAGAGGGGAAATACCGACTGTGATGACTTCTAACCAATCTTTTTTTTGCCTCTTTGCCTTGTTTATTTTCTTACTGCTCTGACTGTTGTGCATGTTCCTCCTCTTTCTCTCTCTGCTGCATTCTGGCATCTCACAGCTATCACATGATCAGGTAATTCTGGTGCTTTCCTCCTCTTTTCTTTTTCATTCAACCTTCCTTTCTCTCTTTCTCCCTCTCTGCTATGGCTTCACTGCAGATGGACAGGGCAGGACGCAGCTTTTCATGATGCTTTCAAACATCTGGCTTCAAAGGGGGAGGACCATAAGGGTCAGAACATTGCATAGTCCATAGCCACGAGCACCGTGGAAGCCTGATGCTGAAGCTGGTGGATGCTTTGAAGGCAACGTGACCTTCTGTCACAATGGTTCAAGTCACTGCCTTTTAAAATAGCCCTGTTCTGTGGTCCTGCAACAAGTGGTAATTGAGAATTTCCTAGTGGACGTAATGCTTTCTCCATGGAAATAATCCCATGCAAAATATCCCCTTCCTTTCTGCATTTACTGGAGGGTTTTCAGACCATCCTCTTCTAAATTGGCCAGTTCTAAAGAAAAGAGCATAACCTGTTCAATTAGATAAAGTAGTGCTTCTCTAGCTCTGGGAATGAATTAAGAAGGCAAATAGGTGGGAAGGTTTGGCTCATCAATTGCTGCAATCAGCATTTGGGATTTTCCGGGAGTCTCTTGCCAGTTAAACTGTGGTGAAACTGGAAATTGAGTGTGAAAATAAATAGCATCGCACCCAAGAGAATGAGCCTGGGAACGCTGAATTTGAAGTGCCATCAGTTGGAAACCCAGTGTCCTGTTTGCATTGGCTGTTTTGTCACCAGTCGTTGTCCATCCCCTTGGAGGGAAGCGCTGTCGCTTTTCTGCAGTAAAGCCTTCGCTGCGTCCGTACTCAGACCAAACTCTTCACGTGGTACCTTCTCCATCCCTTCCGCTGTGTGCCATGGGGTTGTATTTCTGAGGACCTGGCTACTCCCTGTCTGTGCTTATGCCCCTCTCCCTTCTCCCCACCCACGGCCTCAGGGGTCGGGGTTGACCACCTCCAAGCACTGCCTGCTCCCCGAGGTGCCTTGGACTTTGCAGCGCGATGTCCTCACAGCATCTCCCCAAACCAGGACTTGGCTATGGGACTGGGCTGAGCCCTTCTGTGGGTGCAGGGAGGTTGGGTGTTTCCCCTTTCTCGCCTCCCCCCTTGCTCGTGGATAAGGAGAAGACAGGCACGGAGTTGTCGGGCAGGCTTTAGGCAAGAGCGGTCGCAGGATGGGGACTCTGGTTTTGGCTGGCTTGGCTCTTTGCTCGCTCCATCTTATCACCTTGGTACCAACCAACCCCTTTTTCTCCCCAACGCACCTTTCTTCAACCCATCCCCTTTCCCTGCCATTTAGCATCTCCCCTCCAAACCAAAGGGGTCCCGTTGTGGCCCTAACACAGTGTATGCTGTCTCTGTGTTGTTGTCCCAGTATTTTTTAGTCTGTTCCCACCCTGTGTCCGTCTGGTCCGCTTTGATGCCAGCCTCCCAGAACAAGACCTACCTGCTGTCTGTCTGGCCTTCTTTTTGCACGCTGCTGTCCTAAACGTGGCTGATCACAACAAAGTCCGAGGGGGTAGGAGAGGTGCTATTTTCTATTAAACAAGCTTTCTGGAGACCCAAAGGCTACTGAGCACACCAGAGAGTCTTTTGTACGGTGTTGGAGTTGCTTTGTGGTTAAATGGTTGCTTTTCTAAGAGGGTATTTCAAAATACTCCTGAAAAATGGGGTGGCCTTCTCCGATGTTCTTCAAACTGAGCAATGCACCCCTGTGAGAGGAATCACTGACCCCTCGTGCATATTTAACCAACCTGGGTCTGACCGCAGCCACTGTGTGAGACGGGGAGCAGAGAGTGGTGGATGTTCCTCTTGATGGGAGGAGAAGAACCCTTGGTCCCTGCACCCCGTTGTGGCTGCCTCAAAAGAGCCCATGCCCAATATGAGACATCTAGGACCAATGGCCAAGAGACTATCATGCCTTTTGGCCACGCAGTCCAGCCTGATGATGAAAATCTTGATGTTGTGGGCAAAGAAAAAACTCATTTTGGGTCCTGATGATAGTTTAAGGAGAGTCTTACCCTGTGAGATCCTCAACATGTGCTTGCAGCCATGTTGACCTTAGTGGGATCTGCCTTCATGGGACACTAAAGGACAAAAATGGTTGTCTTTTGGGTCAGAGTGGCTCAGCTTAGATGATTATGAGAGAAGAAACACTTTTTAAAATTTATTTTTGTAATTTTTAGAAATATACTTAAATATCTTTGCTTCCTCTGTGTTGCTTCTGTCCATGGGTCAGTTGTGAGTTGTGTTGTGTTGCCATCCCACCCCTTCTTTTCTCTGTAGCAGAGCACACACCTTCATCTGTACCCTGGTCAAAGCCTGACAGTGTGGTATCGCTGGAATTTGGGAAGGGCCTGGAAACCCCATGAGATTGGCATCAACTAGATTCTCATAGGAAAAATGCAGAACCTCTTTCATGGATGTTGCTTTGTCAGGCTGGTGCTGTGGACCCAGGCTGGAGATGTGTGGGGCTCCTCAAATCCTCTGCTCCTGGAGCTGGGTAGGGGGTTAGAAATTCAAGAGGAGGTGGTTTTCAATTTTTAAAAAAATATAAAAATGGGGTTTTTTAAAAAGACCCCACACCTTCTGCTGTGTGGGAGAGCCGCTAGGTGGAGCCAGAAGATCAGAAACCCAGTAAGCCAACCTAAATCCCACCAAGTAGCCTCATGAGCTTAAAGGGTTTTTCCAACCTAAATCATTCCACCATTAGTAACATCCGTAACTTTTTTCACATGCAGTCAGTGATGAGAATAAAAGTCTGGCTAATTTGAAGTCGAGCCAAGTTCCCAGCAGCCTCATATTGTTCACGTGGTGGAAGTTTCTGGTGAACGCTGAGGCTTAAAAAAATGGAGGGTTTGTGTAGAAACATTTAAGAGGTGGCATCTGGGGAGACCAGTGCACTGGGAGAAGTTACACTTAAGGGCACCCTATGTGACACTGCCTGCACTGGGACCACTCATACTTTCCTGCAGAGCAGCTCATGTCGATGTCTTTGCCTTGTCTCAAGTTGGAGACCTTAAATTGCCTTTGAGCTCTCTTCTCCCACAAGTATGAGTGTGTCATGCTGTGAGGAGAAGGTTGTGGTTTCTTGGCTTGGTTTCCTGTTCTGACCCCAAGAGTCAGAATAGCTTCTGCCTCCTTTGGGCAGCTGGATAGCTGATGTGAGAGAGAGGGGTTTGGGACATCTGCAGTCCTTGGTGAAGTTAATGAAGTTGGGACACTCAAAGTGATTGAAAACAACCTACTTGTATGTCTGTACCCCTCTGAGATAACCCCTGTGAACATCCTCCCACCCTGTGGGGTTGCATAGGTGCAAGGGAGCAAAGGCATGGGGATCTCTGGGACTGGTTGGTCTCCATATTGTTGGTGGCCCCTTGCATTGAGGGTGCTCCCGTGGTTGGGATGTCCCTGATATCCCCCTCTTGTCTTGCAGGTGGCGCTTAGGAAGCATCAGGACCTACAACCCGGAGCAGATCATGCTCAGCGCTGCTGTCCGCCGGTCCAGCCGGGACGTCAAGATCATGAAGGAGAAGCTGATCTTCTCAGGTATGGATGGGTACCTTCCATACCTTCTCAGGTATGGATGGTCAGTCAGAACCCTTTGCTCTATCCCTCAGCTGTCACCCTGCTCTGTGTTGATGGAGGAGGTGGTCTTGGTGTGGGTGTCATTATCTGCTGGTGGGACAAGATGTGCAGCCTGACCCTGGTGCACTGAACCACCTGTGAGATATTGTCATGGCTCATCCATCCGAAACTGGTGCAGGTCTGAGCACTGATTTGCTGAGGAATCCTGTGCCTACCTTCCCAAGGTGTGCTATGAAGCTCTTGTACTGCCCCACATGATAGAGTCATAGACTGTGTTGGGCTGGAAGGGACCTTTAAAGGTCATCTAGTCCAACCACCTGCAGTGAACAGGGACGTCTCTAATTAGATCAGGTTGCTCAGAGCCCCATCGAGCCTGACCTTGAATGTCTCCAGGGATGGAGCCTCCACCACCTCTGGGCAACCTGTTCTAATCACCTCCACTCTGAATTGACAGCAGAGTGTCAAAAGCTCTGAAACCCATTAAAATAATGGCATAGGTCACCACAAATAGTTTGGGGTAGACCTGGAATTCAGCAGTACTGTGGATGCTTGATATCCTTGTGCTCATCCCAGTGTTTATTTGATAGATTCATAAATTACCAGGTTGGAAGGGACCTCAGGGATCCATCTAGTCCAACCCTATTTGTGTTGGAACATCTCACCCCACCTCTGAGAAAGATCTAAGAAATGCATTAGCTTTTAGCTTTGAAAGATGGAAGTTGGTGCCTGAAGCTGGAAAAAACTCACACTTGAAGGACTGGGAATATAATCTTCCTCTGAGCTGTGCCATGGGTTTTCTTTCTTTGTGTTTAGGGGCTGGAGATCCCAGCAGGGATCAGGGTTTGTTGTGCTGGGCACACACAGAGCAAAACGACGACTCGTGCGTGGGATGCAGGTCTGATTCTACCCTCCAGAGATGGACCCAGAGAGGGAAAGCAGTTGGTCATGGCAGAATTAAGCCTCCCTAATGTATTCTAGACGTACAAAACATCCTAAGATGTAAAATATCCTTAGAGGTAGGGGTTATGGATCAAACTTTTGTGCCTCTGGAGCAAATATTCTTGCTTAGGGTGGGTGTTTACAGTTGAACCATTGTTGGTTGCACGTTTTTCCCAGTGAAACCATTCTGGAATAGGAGTCTTCCCTTTTCCAGAATGGCTGTTTGGGTAAGGATTAAGTTTAGGGGTTTTTTTGTACCCTTTTCCCAAGAGGTGACTAATTCAACCTGTGACACAGCATCGTGTGTATGGAAGGTGGGAGTGTCCAGCTTTGATGCAACCCACATCACTGCATTTGGGTTGGACTTAGATGATCTTTGAAGCTCCCTTCCAGCCCAACACATTCTGTGATTCTGTGGTGGCAACGTTGTCAGGGACTGAAATTTAGAGTCCTTATTTTGGAGGCAGATCCTGTCTGGAACTGATTTTAAATGGGTGCAGCATCACTAAACCCAGATTGAATCAAACTGATCCCATGTGGTGGAACTGCATGCCTCGTGCCTCAGTTTCCCCACCCACGGAGGGGGGAATTCCTGGGATTTGCACCGCTGTGACGATGCTCCGGCTTTTTCTCTTCCTCAGAGATCAACAACGGCGTGGAGACCACGGACGAGCTGTCTCTCTGCTCCGAGAATGGTTTTGCCAACGAGATGGTCACCCCCACGGATCATCGGGACACCAAGCTGCGGATGAACTGAGCGGGGGGCTCCGCTCCAACCCCGGCGTTTGCTCCGGCAGCGAGAGCCGTGCTCTCCTGCTTTTGCTCACGGGATGGGAACCTTCGAGGAACTGCTGGTCGGGCAGAGACCCCCTTCCCATACCCCATCACTCGGCTGCTCCACCTCCCTGGTTGTGAGGTTGGGGGGGCTTTTTTTTTTTTTTGTAAATATGTAGAAAACCTGAAAATATTTTTTTTTTGAGTGTAACTTTTTTTTTTTCCCCAGGGCATGAGTGGAAAAACGATGTTCATTAAATCCTCAACCTTATGGCTGAAATTATTTGAATCTTGATGTGACAGCCTGAGTCCCCTTGGTGGGGGAAGGGGGGTTCTGGGAACAACACGTTGGACGTGTCTCCCCTTTCTCCCCCTTTTCCTGCTCCACTCCTTCCCTTGGTGCAGCGACTGTGTAGCTGGATGTTGTGATGTTCTCGTGAAGTGTTGGTTTTGTCACTTTTTTTTTTTTTTTTTGGAGGGGTTCCCT
>NW_009707568.1:45105-45526 GCF_000703405.1 Apaloderma vittatum
CTGTTGAAATGGGGAGCCAGGGAAGGGGTTGCACTGGCTCAGTCACTTGGGCACCTTCTCCTTGTCCTGTCCTCCTTCCCCAAAGCCTGGATGCTCGCAGGGGAATGGCCTTCTTGAAACGTTCTGCCACAATCTTGAAGGCAAATCCTGGGCGTTGGCTCTAGATCAGCCTCTGCTGGCAGCAATACTTTGAGGTTTTCTGGGTTTTTTTCTCAATTTATTTTTTTCTTTCTATCTTCTCCCTGAGCTCGGCTCTCTCGGGCGGCCTGGATGGCTTGCAAAAAGCAACGCCTTTGGCACCACCACTGCTCGGATCTGGTTAAAGTGCCTGCCACAACCAGGTGGCATTTACGGTCACTTCTTGCTTCCCTGTCCTTGCACCTGCGTAGAAGGAGGAGGTGGTGGTGCAGTGTGGACTTTC
>NW_009707568.1:45597-47634 GCF_000703405.1 Apaloderma vittatum
TATGAAAGGTGAAGCAGCCCCGGAATGTAATTTATTCCTGCAGGGAGGCCTTTCCTCCTTGCTTGGGAAGCAGGACCTTTTAAAAGATGCATCTTTATGCCCTCCAAAGGAGCAACGGTCTTGCAGCAGATGTTTGACAGGCTCATGAAGGCAAGAGCTCTCATCAATGCAAACGGCTTTAAACCAAAATCTTAGACCAGAGGTTAAAAAGGAAAAAAAAAAAAGCTCAGAAACCAAGTAGATAAGTTGTCTCCTCCCTGAAATGGCTCGGGGGCGGTCTCAGCTCTCTGCTCTTGACCTTCAAGACTCGGTTTTGGGTCGCTTTGCTGTTCTCACAGAGCTGGTTCCCAAGGTAGCCAAAGCTGGCCCAAAGGCTGCCAGAGCTGTGAATGGGTCTTGGCTCAGTCCCCGTGGCCTTCTGATGTTGGGTTTGCTTCCTTCCTTGCTGGATCTCGGTCGACGTGACGTGAGAAACCCCCATTGAGCATGAGCTTCCTTTAAAGCTCGGTGTGCACTGCCTTGGAAGCGATGGGGCCGTCGAAGTTGGTGACCGTGGAGGGGCGGGAGCCGAGGTCACGTCTCAGGGTGCTGGCCAAGCTGGGTCGCAAAGCCCGTGAGAGGCTGGGAGAAGTCACCTTGCAGAGAAGGTCTGGGGGATGCTGATGTGCATCACGTTCAACACACAAAGCAGGCTCGGAAAGCCCAGAAACAAGCCACAATAAAACCAGCCTCAAGCAGTTTATTCTTGTTTTGGCAGCAGGGGACTGCTCTATTTATTTAATTTAGTTTTATTTTAAAGCTGTACTCCAGTAGCGTTTGGAAACCCTGAAGACTTGGGCTTAGCACGTAAGAATTGGGGACAAAAATCATAGAATTATGAAATGAGAGGCCAAGAAAAATACACTTACTAATAATTAAAATATGGATTGCCAGGCTTTAATAAGCATTCCCTAAACAGTGCAAATCAAGATGTTAATTTGTTTGCGTCTACCCTGGGTTTTTATGAATGTAATTGGAATAAGACCCTGGTCCATGCGACCTCTTACCTTCCCCAGACACTGTCCTTCTATATGGTACTCTCTCAAGTCTGTGAAACACGGTGTGTGTGTTTTCTGCAGAATTGCAAGATTTTGGTGGATTTGAAGGCTTTTTTGAGAACAAAGTTGCTTCTCCCTTTAATGTGGTGCTGTACAGAAACATTCCCCGTGGATTGTCATTGCCAAGTGAACGATGTTTAAATCTCAGCATCTGTTGATAATCACCTGCATGTTCTGTTTTTATCCTTGGAGATGACGTTATTGAAAGGTCAAGTGCTTAAAAGCTTGGAAGTGTTAAAGAGATCCAACAAATAGTTGTTTTCACAATTCTCTTTCTTTTTTCCCTTTTTTATGGCAAGACCCAAATTTTATGCGTAATGCACTGACTGTTACCGTTATCGTCCTGAATATTTGCTACCTTTCTTTTTAAAAGGATGATAATTTTTGATGAAAATAGACCTAGACCAAACTAAACTCTGCAATGCTCTGTGAAATAAACTGTCGGTATTCCCCTGCCAGTCTGTGACTTTGTGGTGTGTTCTGGAATCATTTGCATAATGATGATGCATGGCCAGCAGTTTGAGGGAGGGAATTCTCCCCCTCTGCTCCACTCTCCTGAGACCCCACCTGGAGTGCTGCGTCCAGTTCTGGAGACACAGCACAAGAGAGATCTGGACGTGCTGGAGCGTGTCCAGAGAAGGGCCACGAGGATGCTCAGAGGGCTGGAGCCCTCTCCTGTGCAGACAGACTGAGAGAGCTGGGGCTGTTCAGGCTGCAGAAAAGAAGGCTCCCAGGAGACCATATGGTGGCTTCCAGGATCTCAAGGGGGCTACAAGAAAGCTGGGGAGGGGCTTGTTAGGATGTGGGGCAGTGACAGGACTAGAGGGAATGGATTGAAGCCAGAGATGGATCGGTTCAGATGGGACGTGAGGAAGAAGTTCTTCCCCATGAGGGTGGTGAGACCCTGGCACAGGTTGCCCAGAGAGGGGGTGGAAGCCTC
>NW_009707568.1:47673-51362 GCF_000703405.1 Apaloderma vittatum
TCTAGTGGGGGATGTCCCTGCCCATGGCAGGGGGTTGGAACGAGATGTTCTTTAAGATCCCTTCCAACCCTGACAATTCTATGATTCTATGCCTTGGTATTCTTTCTGGTTTTTTGTGCTTTGTGAAGGGAGCTAAAGCTGCGACCAGAGGGAGGTTTGGAGATCTCTCCTTACTGAGATGGGTAGAGGTTGCGTTGCATCTCCTCTTGGCGACACCAAGCCGAGAGGTGCTGTTGACACACCTGAGGGACAGGATGTCATCCAGAGAGACCTGGACAAGCTGGAGAATTGGGCTTGGGTGAATCTCATGAGGTTCAACAAGGCCATGTGCAAAGTCCTGCACCTGGGTTAGGGCAACCCCTGATATCCACACAGGCTGGGGGGATGAAGGGATGAAGAGCAGACCTGTGGAGAATCATAAAGTCATAGAACGTTAGGTGTTGGAAGGGACTACTAGAAATGATCTAGTCCAAGGGGCTTGGGGGTGTTGCATGAAAAGCTGGACGTGACCCAGCAATGTGCACTCCAAGCCCAGCAGGCCAGTCACATCCTGGGCTGCATCCAGGAAAGCGTGGTCAGCAGGACAAGGGAGGAGATTCTGCTCCTCTGCTCTGCTCCGGTGAGACCCCTCTTGCAGTTCTGTGTCCAACTCTGTAGTCACCAACACAAGAATGACTTGAACCTGTTGGAGTTGGTCCAGAGGAGGCCACGAAGATGATCAGAGGGCTGGAGCACTTCTGCTACAAGGACAGATTGAGAGAGCTGAACTTGTTCAGCTTGGAGAAGAGAAGCTTCCAGGGAGACCTTATAGCACCTTCCAGTAGTTAAAGGGTGCCTGAAAGAAAGATGGGGACAATGTTTTTAGCAGGGCCTGTAGCGGTAGGACAAGGAGCAATGGTTCTAAACTAAAAGATGAGTGATTCAAACTAGATATAAGGAGAAATGTTTTACAATGAAGGTGGTAAAACACTGGCACAGGTTGCCCAGAGAGGTGGTGGAGGACCTATCCCTTGAGGCATTCGGGGCCAGGATGGACAGGGCTCTGAGCAACCTGATGTAGTTGAAGATGTCCCTGCTCATGGCAGGGATGTTGGACTAGATGACCTTGCAAGGTCCCTTCCAACCCAAACCATTTGGTGGTTCTCTCCCATCCAGGCTTTATAAGATAGTAGCTGAAAAGCTGTTGTGTGGAGAGGAGGCGACTGTGCCAACCTGAGTCTTGAAAAGTAACTGTAATTTTTCAGTATTTGTGGCCACACAGGGAGGATGATGGACTCACAGAAGCAATCAGGCAGCAGTTTTTAACCAAACAAATGGGAGGCAATTTGTTTTTAACGCACATTATGCAAGTCATTGCCCCGGGATGTCGTGAAGGCCAAAAATGATAAGCAGCTTCGAAGAGGAATAAATGGCTCATGTGTCCATTAGCGCTCACTAAACACAGGAATCTGGATGCAAGATCCAGTTTGAGCAGTCTGAGCAGTTCTTTGTGAAATGTGTATATTAAGGCTTGCTTGGCACTTGCTCTATTTTAATTTATTTTTTGTTGTTTTTTTTTTTATTCTTTACCCTAGGATCTGCTCCCAGAGCAGAGGGTGGTTTGGGTGAGAAGGGGATCTCATCTGGGTCAGCAAGGGATTTTCTTTTTTTAAGCAGCTGTTTTCTCCAGCCCCTGAATGGCTGCATTTAACTGACAGTTGAAAGGGATTAAAGTAACACAACGCTATCTCACTGGTTGGTGATGGGTAGTCAGCACCGTGTCATGAATTCCCAGGATCTGCTCCCAGAGCAGAGGGTGGTTTGGGTGAGAAGGGGATCTCATCTGGGTCAGCAAGGGATTTTCTTTTTTTAAGCAGCTGTTTTCTCCAGCCCCTGAATGGCTGCATTTAACTGACAGTTGAAAGGGATTAAAGTAACACAACGCTATCTCACTGGTTGGTGATGGGTAGTCAGCACCGTGTCATGAATTTGACTGGCACTGGCAATACCATTTGTGGGCTAGAAATAAAATTGCCTTAGGGGAAGGGCTGGAGCTCTTGATATCTATGGTTTTGAATAATTCCTACCTGGAGGCTGCTGTTGCTGTGCCCTAGGGAAAGAAAAAGGAGAGAAATGAGAGTAGTGTAAGCTGTGTCTGTTATTCAAAATAAAGGAGCTGAGGATTGGTTGCTGGCTCTAAGCCCAAATGGCTTGGGACAGCCAGCATTGTGCTTTTTAACTCTTTTTCTTCTTCTCTAAAACTGCCCTTATAAATAAGAGCTTAGTGGTACAGCTGGGATAGTTCTTGTGGTATCTGGGAACCTTTCCAGCCCTTTGAAGTTGCCAGCAGAGTTGTAGTCCTGAGGATCTGGGAGGTGATGTTGATGTGACCATGTCTACACAGTTTTTTTGCTGTAGGAATGATCTCATATCTCCACTAAAGATTTAATATGATGCAGTAGCTATGAGCTTTCAAAGTTCAAACTCCGTGTGAAAAGCCTAGCCACCACGTGAGCAGCAGCAGTAGCCTGAGGCTGAAGGCTTGTTCCCTGCCTCCTGCACTCCTGGTGGAAGCAACCTCTCCTTGGCTGAAGCTGCTGACCAGGTTTCAAGCTCAATGTGAGTATTGGCAATATGTGAAATAGAAAACCAAGGTGTGGTTTTTTCCCTTTTAAGTCTCCTAGTTTTCTCTCTTCCTTCTGAGCTCTGTTTCTGTTCTAAATTCTTCTACTCTCTTACTTATCTGTTCAGCCTTGCTGCTTTGGTCTCCAGGAGCTGATATCTGCCCTTCGCTTCTGCTAACAGGCTGAGGGTACAAAGAGGGTGTCCTGACTCTCTCCATGGCAATGTGGAGCCATGGATGGTGGTGCATAGACAGTTGTCCTGGGATAGGATGCGTTTCTTTATCTCTAGCCTGTGGTGGGGAGGTAGAGACCACAGCACAATGAAGTCCTAGTGACCACCTCCCTCAAGAGATGTCTCACCATGACCTCCGTTACCTGATTTATCCAAAAATTCTCTTCTACCTTTCCTCCTGTCCTTTCCATTCTTTTTTTTCCTTGCCTTCTCTTCAGTTTGGCTGCATCTCTTCTCCTTCCTATTCCTTTCTCCTCCTGACACACATGCTCTGCTGCTCCTTCCAGAGGTTCCTACTCCTGGAGTTCCCAGTCCTATATGCTTGTAGTTCCTTTTTGCAACTTTTTAGTGCTTGTGTCTTCATGCCTAATGGCTTCCACAGGCCAGGGGGCTGAGTATTTTTAATGTGAAACAGGCATTTTAGTGTCCTAATCCACTGCAAAAATCACTGGTTCTGCTGTCTGTATCTACCCTGCCCCCTGATAAAGATGGGGCTTGGTTTGGAAGAGGTCGGTAGCTCCATTATTTATGGCTGCAAGGAGATGGCAGCTTTGCAACCTTGCTGAAGAGTTTCCAGCACTTTGGGGACCTTATTTTCTACACCCCACAGGGCAGTATCAGTGCCATGCTGCTATTTGTCCTGATGACCTGCTCCCAGTCACATCTAGCTCCATCTATGCACAGTCATGGTTGCATCCCTGGTCAGGGCAACATTATTGGGGTGTGGAAGGTCCTAAAAGCAAATCATAGAATCATCGAATCATCAAATCATAGAATGTGTTGGGCTGGAAGGGATCTTTAAAGACAATCTAGTCCAGCCCCTCCCTGCAGTGAGCAGGGACACAGAATCATAG
>NW_009707569.1:0-202 GCF_000703405.1 Apaloderma vittatum
TATGGGGTGGGAGCGCTGGGCCCTTCCCCATGGGATGCAGGGGGATCCTGGTGCAGAAGCCGCAGGGACCTGGGGCGGTCCGGGACAGCATCTGGAGATAATGGGGTACCCCGGGGCAGCGCCCAGAGGGATTGGGGGGTGTCCCAGGCAGCGGCCGTGGGGAATAGGGTCCAGGCAGCCCCCACGGGTAAGGGGGCAGTGG
>NW_009707570.1:0-335 GCF_000703405.1 Apaloderma vittatum
AATGCCACAGAGGGTATTTGTCAGCCAGCTCCGGATTTGCCTATAAATGGCGATTTCCTAAACAACTTTACCTGAGGAACACTTCAATTCACAGAGAGGTGTCCACAAAACCCAGCGTTTAACACACAAGAGGGGATTTGCCTATAAATGGCGATATCCTAAACGACTTCACCCGAGGAACACTTCAATTCACAGTCCACAAAACCCAGTGTTTAACACACAAGAGCTGCACAACAGCAATAAACAGCTACCCCAGAACACAGCGAGCTGTGAAACGCCCACGCACGATCGCACACAAACCGGCGGCAGCCTTCCCCGCCACTCCAGCTCCCCGG
>NW_009707570.1:359-2767 GCF_000703405.1 Apaloderma vittatum
CGCGTTTGCGGAAAGCCGCAGGAGCCCTCCCAACTCTCAGTCATCTGCTTCACCGTAAATTTATTTGCTGGAAGTTGTGAACTGCACCTCTCTGCAACCTCTTCCATCCCCGACTGATGGGGCAGGGACCTCCAGGGAAAGGCAGCCCACAGGCCGAGCTGGAAAGTGAATCATAGACTGGCCTAGGCTGGAAGGGACCTTAGAGATCTTTTTAATCCGGCCTCCCTGTCACCGGGGACACCACCTCTCGACTAGATCAGGCAACACATGGGGAACCGAACGGGAATCGAACCCGCGACCTTGGTGTTGTCAGCGCCACGCTCGACTGACTGAGCTAACCCACAGTGGGGACCAACCCAGACCATTCAACTGTTACCCTCTCCCCTCTCTGTCCTGGTTTCAGCACCCAAAAATAAAGAGATTGATTTCTTCAGCTGCCCTCCCCATTGCTAAGACTTCCTTTTAGTCTTGGGGTAGGTCTGGGTGTTAACTATCTTGCTGCAGAGTCAAGCTTTTCCCACAGCACAAGCGAAGGAGGTCGCTGTGTCCCGCCCATGGATTTGCAGCCAAGAGAAGCGCGCCACAAAACGACCCAAAGCGCCCCAATTTCCCTCACGTCTTGCAAAGGTAGGAGCTGGTAGGGCATTTGGGATAAAATAAGCTTCTTGTCAGGAGAAAGCACTCATCTGTGTGAACCAAAGGGAAGAACAGGCATCCTGCAAAAATCAACAGGCCTGAGTAAAAACCCCCAAGAAACAAACCACCCCAACCCCGTAGAGCTCGGCGCGGCTCTCCCACGCCTGCAGCGTCACGGCTCGTTTGGGTTTAGTTTGAACCGAAAACGAAACCAGAGAAACAACGAAACCTGAAAGCTTCCTCGAGGGAGCAATTCAGCAGCAAACGCCAGGTGAGGGCACGCAGGCTCCCAACACCGACCGGAGCAACTGCACCCAAACCCCAGAATAGCTCCGGGTGAAGGCGATGAAAGCCGGAGTTGGACGGGTGCTGGGCAGCGCCCGGAGCAGCTGACCCCAGGCAAAACGAGTCCAGTGCAGAAACAGCTGGGTTTAATCCAATTCGGTTCCTCAATTTGTTCGTCACGTGGCCCCCAAGCAGTTGTTGGAGTGGAAGGGAGGGAACACACAGCGCTACTTCTTCTTCGGCAGCTACAGCAGTTGTGGGTGTTTTTTCACAGCTGCAGCCCAAGCTGGGGGTCTCGCACGGGAGAGCACCCTTTGCTGTCACAGAGAAGGGCTAAGCTCGGGTTAGGGAAGCACCAGCTCAGGCTTCCCCACGCCATTAACAGGCTTGAAAGATCTGACGTGAACCATCAGCTCCTGCTCACTCCTCTATTCCTTTTTCCATAGCAAACGCCAAAGGAAAAGCACCATCCTCATCTTTCCGTGCTGATCAGATCACGGAGCCATGAGATCTATGTTATGTACTTTCTGAGTATCCAATATTGCGACAAAATAGGACTTGTTTACTCGCATTTGTAAGATTATTTGAGATACCTGCTACAACACTATTATTAAACTCCTCCGATGCACTTTGGAGCAAAAACCTGCAATGGCAACAGATCCCAGTGCACCGGGATTTGTCAGCCCCGGGTTTTGAAGAGAGCAGGACCTTGCTGTTTGTAATCCAAGGCCAGGCACGACCCAGGAATTCCAGTTCAACCAGTTCCACCCTTTCTGCCCCTCATTCCTCCCATTTTCTTGGAACAGCAGACAGCAACAAAACCCTACCCCAATCTACAACCGGAATAAACAATTCATTGTAAGCCCGTGCGATGGAAAGCCACCTGCTCCCCCTGACCCCGCACAATTAAAAGCATTTCCAAATTCCAGCTCTCCCTCGGCCAGGGCAGACAGATGGACACAACAGGCACAGAAA
Organism: Apaloderma vittatum; assembly: GCF_000703405.1. Classification (NCBI taxonomy): domain Eukaryota; kingdom Metazoa; phylum Chordata; class Aves; order Trogoniformes; family Trogonidae; genus Apaloderma; species Apaloderma vittatum. The sequence continues at coordinate 2,256 of NW_009707570.1, forward strand.
TCCCGCTCCACTTGAGCAAAAGCCTTTGTACTGCAGCAGCCGGAGACACAAAGCCTGACAGCAGAGCCTGCCTCCAAGAGAACTGTTTTGTTAAGGGATCCCAACATAAATCAGCAATCCTCCCGCCACAAAAACAGCTCAAACGCACACGTAGGCCAATTAATCTTGCAATCCCCTAAAACACACATGCACTCTCCCTGACTTCTGGGGACCGTGGCTCTCGAGTAGCGGATCAGATCCTGCAACTGAGCTGACGTATTACCTGCCCTAGATGTCCCCAAAATAGCAACTGTGACTAAATTTAAAAGGTAATGGCTTAGTCATCACCACAGACGACGGATTTTCACTTTCTTGCACACCCTCCTCCCATTCAATGCTATGTTACAGGAAGGAAATAACCCCTTTGTAAAGGAAGCGATAGCCCTGAGTGCAGGCAATAAAACGCCGAAATGGGAGGTTAACTTCTGCCTTCCTGGCTCCTGCCAGACCTGCCCTCAGCAAGGTGATCCCTC
>NW_009707570.1:2795-4500 GCF_000703405.1 Apaloderma vittatum
CAGCAGGAACGGGCTGCACTAGGCAAACAGGGCACCTGGCCGTTGCCAAGCACCCAGGTACTTGCTGTTGCCTTTGCCAAGATGCAAAATCCACGCACGAGGCCGTCCCTGTAGCGCTTTGCAATGCCCATCAAGCACAACAAGCACCAGAGCCTGAAACCTCCTTCCCTTCTCCCCTACTCGTGGTCTCTCTGTGCTGTTTAGCAGCTCTGGCCATCTGCACCTCATCTCCATCCGAAACACTGGCTACCACAGGACTGGATTCCTGGCACCGTGAATCACCTTCCCTGTAGACCAGAAGCAGATCTGCCAGGCTGCAGCTCCCAGGCTCTTGGAGAAGCTGCAACCAGACCCAGGCAGAGCCCTCATTCCCCCCAGCACTGTTCTCAGTGGCCCCCTCCTGCTCCACACCCCCAGCACAAGGGGCAGGACCTGTGAGCCCGGTGCTGTGCATTGCCCAAGCATCAATTCTTCAGCCCCCGTCAAGCACAGTGGGAGCTTTCTTCACAAAACCCATCCTTATCAGCACTCAGGAACTGTATCTGTTAACTTTTAGCTTTCAACTCGATTTCTCTGAAGACAAACACTAATATCCTTTTCTAAAAAAAAAAGAAAAAAAAAGGTTCACCCATCCAAAATCGAAGACTCATTGTCTTATGAATCACATGTTATTTCTCCTGCCCGTCAAAACAGAAACGTCTCACCTCGCAAAACAATTGTGGTTGCCCAGGCTCCCAAAAATCTACCCCATCTGTCAAAAAGCTGAGTGAACTGAATGAAGCTATTTGACAAGCACTCTAAAAGACAGCAAACCTTTCACCCCGCAAGGGCTGCTTCAGACACAGTCAGGCTGCGACTGCAAGGCAGCTCCGCTCGGTTAGCATCAGCCCTCAGAAATGCAGCTGCCCAGCAAGTCATTCTTTTTGAATGACTTTTTGATTGGGGCACCCAATTTAAGACTCAAGCTCGTAACTGTGAGAAAGCTCCCCAAATGTAAGTTTAGAAGATCTCATGTCCCAACAACTACAACCAGAAAGCAAGGACCAGAGTGGTTTGCCTCCTGTAACAGAAAAAGGCAAATGAACCAGGACTTCCACCTTACCTGCAAAGCCTCAGTTTAACAGGCAAAGCTTCTCTGACCTCCTGCTGCAAGGGACAGGCATGGAAGGGACAATGACAAGAGCAGGGGAGCCAAGCCCCAGGAATGGGAGACACTAACATCACCGACGGAGCCCAGCAGCGCTGACGTGCATCTCAGCTTCACTGACCACTTCCGAACAGCAAGTTCAACCCCAAGCAGGATGGATTTTGGGGCAACACAGGCAAAAGCCAGCCTGCTGCTGGTGAATCCAGCACCGAGCAAATTAAGCACGATGATTTTTAAGCAACATCTCCCTGACAGACTCTTGGCAATGGGCACATTCTCCCCCTATTTAATGCAGATACAAATCTATCCCTAACACATTCCTCTTTCAACCGCCCTAGTTGTCACAAGCAAGTCACATGCCGTATCAGAACCAGAATTTTGGACGAGAAAGCTTTTATTCGCTTTTATGGACGAGAAAGCTTTTATTTGCTTTTAAAGTCTGTGCGCTCCAAAGGGCTGCAAGGCTGAACGGAGCGGATGAGAGAGGCAGGCAAACAACCGCACGAGCCATCACGGTTTCCCAAGAGCCACCACTAACCCCTACTTCAGACGAGGTTT
>NW_009707570.1:4531-12539 GCF_000703405.1 Apaloderma vittatum
CCCCCGCCCAGCCCCAGCCACATCAGCCACCCCAGGAGTGCTGCCCACTGAGGACCCATCCAGCATCAATGTGCTCTAAGTTCAAGAACGCCCCATATTTTTATAGGAGGTGAGAGCAAGCCGACATGTGGCTTTAAATACACAAAGAAACACTATCTGGTGCATTATCTTGATTATGCAAATCAAAACCCTCGCTACTGGCATTAAGAACAAGGGCTCAAATAGCTTCCTGCAGCAAAGTCACCTTGGAAATACCCAAGAATTGGAGCTTTCAGTAAGACAGGATTAAACTGCCATTGTAAAGAGTGTCCCAATAACGTACAGAGCCAACAGATAATGTCAAACCCTGAGGGAATGATTTGTGGAGAGCACAGGAGGCCGCGCTGTCCTCCGCTTCTGTATGATCGGGTAGTTCTACTATCTCAACTGATAATCAAAAGGCAGTAGCTAAACATCTCACACCAGCATAAGGAATCCTACTTTTCGCATTTCCTTAGCAATGCAGCCACGCAGCGCGGTACAAACCTAAAGAAACGCTCAGGCCAACTACCGGAAAAGCCAGGGTTGCTTCAGTCCTCCTGCCACGCACCACAAAGGAGAACATCCTCCAACATCAGCCACCTAAAGAAATTACTCCGATCAGAAAAAGGCATTAACATATCAGCCCTAATATTCAGGGAAAAAGTCGCCACAAACTGAAAGTGAGCCCCACCCTCCCGTTAAAAGATTTCACTGCTATAGAAACCCTGATTAAACACACAGGGCCGTGAATCAGCTCCCCGCAACGAAGGTCCGCCCCGGTAATCACGGAAGCGCCCAGCCCCAGCAGGAACACTGACATTTTGGCCCCCAAAGACATTTTTACCCACCCCCAGCATCCCAAAACTGCAGCGTCCCATGGATGAGCCGCTTGAAGACACTTCACAATTCCCATGAACGTTTTCTTACCTTTTGGGATGTTTGGTTTAGGGACTTTTTTTTTTTTTTTTTGGCAGCGCTCAAAGCCGCACGCGCTCGTCACAGGAACAAAGTAAACAGTTTCCAAATCCGTTTTGACACAACTAGATAAAGCACCTAAAGCCAAACCCCAGCTGCCTCTGGACCAGCTGCAGCTCCCCGCTTGGCATTTCCAATCAAGCCGGCAGAAAAGCTGGAGGAAGATGGCAGGGCTTACCAGCAGTTCCCCAATCTAGAGTCTGAACAAAGTGGATTTAAAAGAGGTTTAATATTCCCAGGGACTAATGCTCTCAAATCAGAATAAATCCTCCAAAAGAAGAGATTATCCATAAATTTACTAGTTAGAAATGTTAATATATCCAGTGTTTATGCAAGGACTGCTGCTCTCTCCACGCAAGAGCATCACCTCTGCAGTTTCATATCAAAGGAGAAACAGATTTCTGCTGGTTTCTCCTCCCGCCTCCCTTGCCACACGAAAATGTAGCACAGCAGCTTTATAAATACCACTCTCCAAGAGCAGCAGTAATTTACTGAAGTCATGCAAGCTAGTTCCTATTGTGCAAGGACAGCTCTGAAAAAATCCTCCCTTGCAAAGGCACTTCACACAGAAAACAAGATCCACAGGCAGAAAAGTCCAGTGTGAAACCTGGAAAAACATTCAAATAACAATAAAAAAAAAAAAAGCAGAGCTAAAACATCAAATTACACATTCACGAAATATAGGACACAGTGCACATTAAGAAACAACTACTTGAACGCTGCTGATTCAACCAGAGCAGAGCAGCAATACCCATCTACATCGCTGGCCTTACCCAACGCACACCTGCTACTCAGACAAATGCTTCCTCCTGTTATTCGTACTCTATTTATTAAAGGCCCCGTCTACACACCGCACAACACGTAGCAGGACGGGACCCAGACTGGTATAACCCGGCTGCTAATTACAGCCCTTAAGGCTGAGATGCATTAATACACCCCTCTAGCTATGAACACGAGTAGGACTACGCCTTCACTAAGCCCTCGTCATCCAGAGAGGACAGACGGGAGGATGGAACAGGAAAAAGTGACTTGTCTGAGATCAAACAGCCCAGCTGGGAGCTAAGTTCGGTCTCCTGCCCACCGCAGCATCCTTGTTTTCCCTGTACTCAGCCTGGCTGATGGGTAAGGCAGAACCCACTCATTAGACTACAGATTGAAGGCTTCGTTTGGAAGGTAAAAAGCACGTGAGAAAGGGCACTGATTAATGTAATCACCGGTGTCCGATTGATTGTGGAGATGCAGAGGCTGCCGGCGTTTCTCCGCTCGGCTTTCCAGGCCCGACGGGCTCCCGCACGCCCGATGCTGGTGACGGGACCTCACGCACCACCTTCAAGACACCTCAGGAAGCCTGTTTGACAAATTCATCTTGAGAACTCCCCAATTTCTTTCTACCAGATGCGTTCTGTGGAGGCCCCTCGACACCCCCCAGAGAAGCCAGATACTTTAGTCGTGTTCCCAGGTAACAGCCTCACTGGGTGAGGCACAGAAAGAGCCAACCTGAACTGGGGTAACGGCTACAGCGACTGAGCAGCCCAGGCACGAGCGAAACTTTCCAGCCCCGGAACTTGCCTCCCTGCAAATGCCGTTTATCTTCATATTCAGGAAAAAAATAATAAATAAATAAATCCAATATTTGTAAGATAAGTGAAACAGAACGACAATAACAGAAAAAAAGCCTTCTTGCAATGTTAGGTGTCGGGTTGAGTTGGCAGGTCTGAATTTTCCTCATTTCCACGCTCTGCCAGTGCCGGCCCTCTGTTAACTGTCTCCACTTTGTGCTGAACAGGTAACAGAAAAGCCAGATGGCCTAAAGCCACAGCTAATTTCAAAACTGCTGATAAACAGCACAAGCCAAGGGAGCCTAACAGCACTCATTTGACAATTCCACCCAAAGGCTGATACTACTCTAAAAAGGCGCAGACGAGCCAAGAGAAATCATGTTTAAACACGCCTGCAACCCCAGTTTTATCTGTCAATAATTGTGGCACTGCACGTTAAAAATTGATTTGGAAGTACAAGTACATTTTGGAAGTACATCCGTGACCTGGCTCACCTCTGGCCCTGATCCACAGCCAGGAGGAACAGGATACAATCAAGCCAGGAGCAGGATATAAGCACTAATTTAACTCTCAGCACAAGGTAAATGAAGCTTCAGTGAGTCTCCACAGAACATGCCACTTCTCACCTGCCTACTAATCAAAAAACGTAGGTGAAAAAGACTTTGCTTCTAATTATTTGTTCTGTCTTTTGGCATCGCGGCCTTCAGGAAGGAACAAACCCAAAAGGACTTAACAGCCCTTTTCCTACTTCTGCCATTTCCCGCCTTGCAGTAAATTACACCTGGTTTGCAACAGACTGACTAAATATCCTCAACAATAAAAAACCAACCTTGCTAGCACAAATCAGACAGCCTATCCCTTATTTTCGGTAATTATTCTCCTTCTAGGTCCCAGCTGACAAAGACCACCTAGGCAGCACAGAGGAGCACAGATCAGTAACTGAAATTTTGTCCGTCTGTCCAGGTTTCCACCATTAACACTGTGGCAGAGCAGCTTTAAAAAAAATTAAATTAAATTAAATGCATTCCCACAGAACTCAAGGGTCCAGACAGCAAAGACCAGCCCAAACCCTCTAGAACCTGCTTCCACCCCCACATAAACCCTCGCTGAGTCTCTCCCACACTAGGATACGAAGTCTTGCTGGGAATAGCTGTACCTGCAAATCCCCTTCCCATGGACCCTGGCAGTACACCAAACCTGAGAAAGCTTTTAGCCAGCTCTGGAGATGAGAGTAATCAATAAGATACCACCAGCAGCACTTTTCTGCATCTGCAGGGAAGCTCTTGCCAAGGCAGCAATAATATTGATAGAAATCACGCTTCCAGCAGGCACCGCCGCAACAGCCACTCACCCCAGACCTACACCAGCGCATTTAGTCAGCGACATAAACATCCCTGATTTGATTTTAAGCAGGAGATAGGAATTAAACACGAAAACACAACCTCCAAAGGCATGCCAGTGCAGCAAAATGCCAAAGTCCCCTGAAAATTGGCTTAGTTACACGCTTTGTTCAAAGCTCAAATTCTCTGAAGGCAACGACCGTTGGCTTTTCCCCCGTCCACGAGCACCGCTGGGAACTTCACCTCCCTGAGCAAAGAGCCTCTGCAAAACGAGAGACCCGGCTACCGACCCCAACATCCTACCCCAAGGCCACATCTACCAAGAACCTCTTTATTTTTTCCCACTAAACCACCCTCTGCAACACGGCATTTCTAACACCGAGAGAGCAAGCCCCGGCGCTACAGACCATGCAGCCACCCAACAAGACGGTGCCTCTCAGACTTTGATCCGAGTTCACAAATCAAGGCTTCTCACTAGGACCCGCGCCAATTTTTTTCTTGCTCGCACCCTTCAAAGCTAACTGCCTTTAGAAGAGAAAAGGGGGCACGTGCGGAGAGATTCACCTCCTCTTGCAGACAAGGAAGCCCATATGGGGCTGCCAGGGGTTTAAAAATCAATGGTGGGGATTAATCTTGAAGGATTTTAGGACGGCAATAGAGCTCTAATCATGGGCTTCGCTTTTGTGCATGGGTTAACTAAAGGAAAACGTGGCTGCCAGCACCTGACTTCTCTGCAAAGAGGTTCATACTCATAGCAGAAGCCAGCAAAGGGCAAACCCTCTAGTTTAAGTGCCCGTCAGACTTTACCCAAGTCCAACGATCTTCATCAAATCCGTTTCCAAAGGCAGCTGGAGCAGACCAGAAGCTTAGCGCAGGAGCTAGAGAAGTGCCAGGCTTGCACAAACCCACCTCCACAGCACGCACCTGATTTTGCCCCATGACATTCAGCAGGCACGGTTAATTAGTTTGTGACCGTGCACTGCCCATCACGGCTTCTGAACTGAGCCGGGCAGCTGGCAGGTAAGCAATTCCGAACAGTGTTGTGTAATCAGCACGCCAAACGCACAAACACAAAAGAATAAAGTTAACAATCTGTTTACCCGTTTCCCCCCTCCTCGGATTGCTGCTGCTGCCAGCCAACGGCTTGGGGAGCGGGGAGAAAAAAGTAAGGAAAAAAATAATAATCTATTTCCAGGATTCAGCGGAGAGAAATCATTTGGACTGCTCTCAATTTTCATTTCTTCGCCACCGGGGCTTCATGTTATTTCACACAATTCATTCAGTTACGAGATGCAGCCTGTTCCTTTGACTAATAGCATTAAAACCCTCTCTCTGGAGATAATTAGTCCTCCCTCCCCCATCCCTTCCCTAGAGCAACGGGGAAAGAGCATACAGTCACCAGTAAACAAAGAAATTCAAACAGTGTGACAACCAGGCTGGAGCTGGGGACGAAAGCTGCCTCTCACCTCCCTATCTCAGCACAGCTGATAAATCAAAAAACAAGTCGACACCACAAACAACAGAACGAGCAATGCAAGACCAGTATCTCTAGATTAAGGGCTTCGTCATTTAGGAGTCAGGAAAATGGCAATTCCTCATTGGCAGGGAGCGTAAATACCAATGCATAATCAGTCCTCGCTAGAGGTTTTGCACGGTCACCTTCCAACCCCGAGACGTTGGTCGAGTCCTCCAAAACCAGCAGAAAAGAGCCAGAATGGGGAGATTTGGAAATCTTTCACCCACCACCCCAAGCCTGTTGCCCGGCCATCAGCAAATCCCACCAACCTCCACACCTCAGCGCTTTCCAAGATACGAAAAGTCCTCCAGGGCAGAGAAAAAAAATTACAGACAATCACACTTGGGAAAGCAAAAGACCCTCAGTTGAAGATCCACAAAATTCTGTCCATCTAGATGTTGACTCCTCACCTGGAACCTACCCTTGGATTTTGGGGGCACAGTTTGGAAGGAGTTAACCCCCACCCAGGCAGAGCCAGCCAAGGGTAGGAGTGCCGGCTGGTGCGTTCGCTGCCTGACTAATGTGTGACCCCACCGCGCAGAGAAGAACTGGAAACAGTTATCGCGGCGGCATTGACAAGTCAGCAAGAGCTACTAATTAAATGATAAAAATAGATCTCTCCGAAAGGGCTTTTTTTTCCCCTTGACACAAAGCTGAGGCCTAACGCTGCCGCAGTCACGCAGTCATTAGTTTTCCACCGGCTTCAAAGCCACCAGGAAAATAAAACAAAAAAAAAGCATTCTCACACTCACAAAAAAAATCTCAACACGGTGCTTTTATGCAGAAAATCCACAACTAAACAGAATGAGGGAACTGATTCTGAATGACACGGAGCATCGCTTCGCTACACACACTCTACTCCCAGCCTTTAATGGAAGCTCCCTGGAACCCAAACCTCTAGTTTTGCATGAAGAAAGAACGTGTTCTGAGGTGACCCAGATGATCCCAAGGATATCTGCAACTTGCTTCATGATGGCATCCCTTAGACCAGGGACAAAAAAGCAGTATCAGTGCAACTTCCACCGTGGTGTGGGCTTTGCTTTAAGCCCTCCCCCTCCTGCTCCCTGCCAGACACAGGTTTTGTATTGCTCGCAACTGAATATTCATCACCAACTAATAGACCTGCAGGAACTGCAGTGTCAGTGATTTTTAATACATATAATGTCCCAACACATGCCAAACACAATGAAATTTGATCAAAATAGAAGCCATTTGTTTAAATACAAGCGATTTGGCTCTCAAAACTGTCATCAAATTAAACTGGAAATCAAATTAACCCGTGATTGAATGAAGTAGAAGACTGTATAATCACAGATTACTGATCCAGCGGCACGAAAAAAAAAAAAAAGAAAAAGGATGCAATCACTTTCCCCTTGTTTGTGGCAGCCTCTCTGCGCTGCCCCACACTCCCAACGGGACTCTCCCTCCTCATCTTCCAGAATCTGAGGATGCTCTGTGCCTCATCCAGCCCTTTCTACCCAGCTCAGAAAGGAAACTTTCCTTACAAAACCACCCTTGGAGATATTACCTGATAACAAAGGCAGCCCTGTAAAAGGACAAGCTGACACACTTGAAACCACACTAATTTAGGACAGATCAGCGCAGTCATTTCCAGCACAGTTGGGAAGAACAAGTTTAAACCTACCCTGAATGGGAAAAGGGGTTTGGTGCTGTCACCATCCAAAGCAGTAACCTCAATTGGCACAACTCTGTGCCAGCCCGGCTCCCTCCTAAGTGGCCTCAATTTGGCTTTATTTCCTCCTTTTCTGTACTCTCATCTGAACAGGAATTTCAGCTATGTAAAGTTACAATTTTACACCTTATCTACTCTTAAAAGCAATTTGGATTAATTTAAACAGTATGTTTGAAGAGTAACAGGCATTTATACAGAAATCAGAGCTGGCAGAGGAATTTAATTACACTCCCATGCAACTTCTACAACAATACATCAAGCAATTCAGCTGAATCAATTCTTTACCCACTAAGAAAACTTCATCATTCCCCTTCCTTTGCGAGCAAACCTGATCCCGCCCAGGATTCACCAATATTTTTCAAAGGCAAGCTTCAAGTTTAAAATCACTCCGGTACAACTCAAGGTTTCTTCATGCATCAGAGGAGCAATCAGAAATACTCACACTTTTCTTTCCAGGCTTGTGGAAGGAATATTTAAATATCCTAAAGCCTGAGAAGAGAAGATTTTTACTTTGTTTCAGTCTTGATTAAGCACCTTCTCACCTCTTTTTTTTTTTTTTTTCCAGGCCCCAGAGAGGGGCACCAAGCCCTCACCTACCTTCACCTGGACAAACAACCCAATGCAAGGCAAAGAGGTAAATAATTCATCTGCACGCAAACAGAAAGGAAAGAGCAATTAAACAAGAAAGCACAGCAGGGACGTTTCGAATTTCAGTCAACATTAAGACACAGCAGATCAAACAAAGAAATACCAAAGGGGGTGCCACAGACAGTACTTCGAGAAAGGCGAAATCGCTCCCACAGAAAAGCGACAGGACGACAAAGCGGGTGAAAAACCGGGTTTTACTGTTAGTCACAGCCCCAGCCTTTCGGAGGACAGCACTGCCCGGCCACCGGAGCTCCAG
>NW_009707571.1:0-2647 GCF_000703405.1 Apaloderma vittatum
GTTATGCTGTAATGAGCCACAGTCATAATTAATTATTACAGAAATTCAACTTCCTTGTTCAATGTATACAGTGCATAGTGTTAGTGTTGACATGGGGTGGTTTTTCTAGGTTGGAGTGTATGTGAAAACAGGAGTGTGATGTGTACCTATGTAAGTGAAGCCAGCATGTCTTTTGAAGGGGTACACAGAACTGTTGTAACATAGATCTATGTTTTTATCAACCAGCTGAATAGCTAAGAAGATCCACTTGCTGGAAACCTACTGGATTAGACAGAAAGGAAGATTGTACAGTTATCTTGGCATAGGCTCAACTCTGGTTGCCAAGACCTCCTGTTCAGTAATTTTCTTCTCTATTCATTGTCGCAGATATTTAACTGTTTGTCTAATCAGAATTTGATATAATAGAATTTATAGGTGCTCATGACTGCTATAGACTGAATGTATCAGTTTGTGGTTTATCCTTAAATTCTAAAATAAATTCTTTTTTCTCAAATACTTAAGAAGCATATATGAGTATATATCAATTCATCTTATTTCATGGTCCAGTTTTTCTAGGCTGACAGAACTGTACTTTCATGCTTTATATTCTCAGGGAGTCTGGCATCTGTTGAAAGATGTCTATGTTAGCCCAGTATTACTACTTGAATAAACAGTGTTGCTTCACAAAGATAAATATTCCTTTGTTACTTTTCTGAAAACATCCTAAATATATTTAACGGGTAAAGATTTTTGTGAAGGAGTAACCGTTGGTCATGCTGGGTTCAAGTTGTGTAACGGATCCTTTGCTCTTAGCTGGAAATTTTTCTTGGCTGTTACAGTAAACTGTGTTTCTCCTAAAGCAGTGCTTGTGTTGATGTAGTGTTCTACAGGCAGTGCAGCAGCAGCAGTTTTGATAGACGCTTGTGTCTGAGAAAATGTTTGCCTGCTAATAAATGGATCTAATTCAGCATTCCATCTCTCTTGGATTTCCTTCTTTCAGTGCCTAGAACTGCTGGAGTGTTTAGGTGTCCCATGGGTTCAAGCAGCCGGGGAAGCAGAGGCGATGTGCGCCTACCTGCATGCGAAAGGACACGTGGATGGCTGCATCACCAACGATGGAGATGTCTTCCTATATGGAGCTCAAACAGTCTACAGGAACTTTGCCATGAACGCGAAGGTAATGTACCTCGTGCCCTTCTGCCCCTCTCTTTCTGTTACATTCTGGGGAAGAGTGTAAAGAAGGGACTTGAAACTTGGATATTATCATACTTGACCTCTAGCAGTTGAATGTGTTTAAAAACAATCATTTAAGACAGGAATGTTTGTTTGATTTACTGGCAGTCCGTGTATTGGATATGAGAGCAAAACTACTGCATTGAAGAAAACTTGTGGTATTGTTATCTATGTTTGTAGTGTCCTGTGATGTGTAACATAAAGATAAGTAGCAAACTTTTTCCCCTTTCCTCCTCTACATGAGAGAATTTGAGTGAATTAATTGCTTCCTATAAATTTACCATTAGGATGTACAGGAGTGGTCAACCTCCTGGGTCTAATAACAATGCTCACACCCTTGCATCTTACAGTTCATTTTGTTATGAATGTGCTTGCAGTTAATACTGTTAGTCACCAGTTGAACATGAATAGGGTAGGGATTGTATGTCTTATCATAATTAATTGTTGTGATCATTCAAAAAGCAAATTGATTTACGACTTTGGGTTGAAATGTTCATTTGTTAAGAATGTAACTTTCTGGAACTGGTGAAAGGCAACCCCAAATTTCCATAATTTATACTTTATAAACCAGAGAAGGGAAAGTGTCTTTTCTGTCTGATGGATCTAACAAGAAAGCGGAGGAAAAGTGATATTTGGGTTGGCATTTTAAATACTGTTCATCTGAAAGACTTGTTGAGAAAACAGTAATAGGAGAAAATCAACAGGGGAAAAAAAAAAGCACTACAAACAATTAGCTTTTTTTTTTAAAAAGTAATTTAAGTTGATGAAAGATGATTTGCTTTGGTGGCACTGTGTTTGGGTTCTGTCTTGACCTGGTTCTTTGCGTTCAAATTCCTTGTCATTTATCACCAAAACACCTAGCTCTTTTCCGGTGTTCTTTGTTACGTATCTAAGTCAACATAAAATTATTTATGCCACTGTTTATCTGTTGGGCATCTGTTCCAGAAAACTGGATTGAGTTGTTGGCTTTTGTGGCTGTGTGTGTTTGTTGTTTTATTTCTCTTGTGGGGCCAATGGCAGTGTCCTATGTTTTGATTAATGTTAATCTTGATGTCATGAGTACCTTGACCCTTGAAAGCTTCAGGTGTTTCTTTCACTCATGTCTAATATTCTAGGTAACTTCTATTTTTAAAATTTTTTTTACTCAACTAGGATATTAAAGATATTTACATGGATTTTAAAAACTACTGTTCCTGAGATGACTTATGCAGCCACTAGTACTGGTAATATTAGTTTTGCTGCATATTTTCTACAGGTAGTAGACAACAAAAACACCCCTCTGCTTATTTTAGTTTGTTTCAACAGTTGATGCCCAAACTTAAAACTTGAAATTCCAGAACTGTAGTTATTCATGTGGTGTCTGTGCATTACATTATAAGTGTTAATTGATACTTTTTTTTTTTTTTTGCTATCAGACCCCTCTTATGGATAGACC
>NW_009707572.1:0-6396 GCF_000703405.1 Apaloderma vittatum
GCTGCCGGCCAGGGTCAAACCACGACAATGGCGTATCAATCCCTATATGGCAGCATCACTAGGAATTGGGGTGAGAGGAAAAGGACACTCAGAAAACATGTTAAAATTCAGGTCAACTTCAGAGCAAACTTGTGTGTCTGTTACATCAGTAGTCTTTCTCCTGCATTTTCTCACTCTGCCCAGCTGTAGGCAACAGTTCTCATATGAAATACCAACAGAGGCAAAGGAGAAAGAGGTAAACTAGGGAGATAATTTTACTCGTACGTCACATTTCAGATTAATTCGTTCCAATAGCAGCATTAAACAATAGCTCCTGCTTCCTCTCACTCCAAAATCTCTCTCGCACCAAAGCCCAAAGGCAGAGAAGAAAAATTGAGGTTCTGACATTAAGACCTACCTGGTGTTCAAACATTAACAACAGCTCAGAGAGCCATTTGATTTAAAAACTGTTCTACCATTTGTTGATGAAGGCCATTCACTCTGTGGAGGTCCCTACGGAAATGTGTACACAAAAGATCACACATTTAACACAAAAATATTAGTTCCTTATATATATATCTCTTTAAGAGAAATCAAAATAAATACTTTAATAAGGAGATAAGCAGGCATTTCGTGTTCATTTCCTTTCACTTTAAGGAGGGTGGGCATTTTTTTTAGCTTTATCTGTGCAAATTATAAATTGAATTCCTGGGGATAAAATGCGTGTATCCTTATGTTCTTAGAAACAAAAGGTCCTGAAGAATTGAGATCTATCAGATCTTACTGGAAATACATGTATTGGCAGCTTCTGGCACAAAGATTTCCAATAGGACCCACATTAAGTAGCAAGGGAGGCAAAAAAACCCTTTTATTAAAAGTTACTCATGCTCACCATTCTTATCATAGCTACATTCATTCTTTCACAGCAGTGTTCTCAAGGTACAGAATCTCTATGTATCGCAAAACTGGAAAGACCCAGTTCCTCTCAGTGGATAAATGCAGTGCAGTTAATCCACTGCTGTCATTAACAGTGCTTAAGAGAGATACGCTGCTGTCACTCTGGACACCTGTATCTGCCACTGCCTTCATTATCACATCCACATGGGTTTACTAAGGCTAGCAGAACTCCAGAAGAGAAGCAGCCCTTATGTGCTGTTATTTACAATTCCTGGATTTTTCAGGTTACTATGCTAAAGCAACCAAAGGTAGTTATAATAGCACTGGATGCAAATTAAAAAAAAAAGTTTGATTTTGGCATTATCAGGAAAAAAAATTGTATCTGCTGTTTTTTTCACACTAGCAGGAAGTTTCGCAGAAGTCGGGAGGGAAGGGGTACATAACAAATGAGAGGGCTAAGAAATTTTTTTCCAACTTTTAATACAGAAAACATAAAGATAAAAGCAAAATATGAAAGTAAATGGAGTTTTTGAACGCAGCCAGAAAATGCCCATTAAACAGCTGAACATTTCACAATCATTTTACTGTTCAGTCGCAAGCAGTAATGAGATTAGCTTTTACCTAAACTCATAAACCAATATAAACACTAAATGCACTGTTTCCTTTCTGACTGTTCAAAACCCATTCTCTGCCATCTAAACTCCTCCTTCTCTGGATAAAATGAAGCCGGTTTGGCTTTACTGGAGATAGTAAAGACAGTGTGGCCAGCAGGAGCAGGGATGTGATTCTGCCCCTGTGCTCAGCCCTGGCAAGGCCTCCCCTCGAGTGCTGTGTGCAGGGCTGGGCCCCTCACTGCAGGAAAGACCTTGAGGGGCTGGAGCGGGTCCAGAGGAGAGCAAAGAGGCTGGGGAAGGGACTGGAGGGAAAGTCCTATGAGGAGAGGCTGAGAGAGCTGGGGGTGTTTAGCCTGGAGAAGAGGAGACTCAGGGGGGACCTTCTCACTCTCTACAACTGCCTGAAGGGAGGGTGTAGTCAGGTGGGGGTCGGGCTCTTCTCCCGGGCAACCAGTGACAGGATGAGAGGGCACGACCTGAAACTGTGTCAGGGGAGGTTTAGGTTGGATCTCAGGCAGCCCTTCCTCACGAAGAGGGTGCTCAGGCACTGGGATGCACTGCCCAGGGCAGTGGTGGAGTCACCGTCCCTGGAGGTGTTTAAGGAGAGGCTGGATGTGGCACTTGGTGCCGTGGTCTGGCCAGTGTGGTGG
Source organism: Apaloderma vittatum (assembly GCF_000703405.1). Lineage (NCBI taxonomy): Eukaryota > Metazoa > Chordata > Aves > Trogoniformes > Trogonidae > Apaloderma > Apaloderma vittatum. Next base: position 2,141 of record NW_009707572.1, read on the forward strand.
TGTTGGGTCATAGGCTGGACTTGATGATCTCAGAGGTCTTTTCCAGCCTCAACAATTCTGTGATTCTGTGAGACACTGCTCCCTCACAGTAACCACGTCCTCCTACTTTCTAGCAAGTCTCGCTCCTCTGGTGGCATGTGGCCAGTGGCTACTGGGAGCCCTTAGCAAGCAAACACCATCACAGAAGCCCTGACTTTACTGCAGCTCCTCAGCTCACTGCTAGCTATAACAAACGTTCTAATAATGCCTCATAACATTATTCATAGGAGTCCTGTTAAATTACCATAACTGTGCAGGTCTTTTTTTACAATTTCCGCCTCTCTCAGTTCAGCTGGTGCACAGCCAGCCTGTGGATGTTTTAGTGCTTTTTTTTTTTTTTTACATGAAAAATTATGTATGAACAAATTAATGGAAACTAACATGCCTCTATATAAGGAAAACACACAAGTTTTAAAAGGATTGCTTGTATATTAAACAGCAATACAATGCCAAATCATTTTGGCGTTCTCAGGCTTATTCCCACAGAGCAGTTATCAGCTACCTTGCGAGCACAGCTATTTTTAATGATAGAAAGGTCATTTTACTATTTGACAAATACAGTGGAAGAACACGCAATTTCAGTCATTCTAAGAACTTTCGTGAATGCAGATCAAGTTGTCCAAATACATCCACTGTAATTTTGACCACCTCTCCCAGAGGCTGATGCAAAAATCAAAACAAACAATAACAGAAAACCATAAACGGAGAGGAAAGAAAAAAAAAAAACACCCGACTTAACTTAAAACACCCACTGGATAACTATTTATCAACATGCTCAAAGCATGTTAAAGAACAGATGTGAATTCAGAGTTCCTAAGTGAGGACTTTGGCTATGGCACTGTACTGCGCACAGAGGAGGACTCTGCTAAGCTGTTTCCGTGGCATGAAATGTCTGCAATATTCACAGACAGGAGAATAAGAGAAAAAAATTAAAAAATATTCAATTGTGGCTTTAAACTATATAAAATCAGATTTTTCAGTTCACCTCTCAAACCAAAAAGATTCTTGCACAGCTCTTGCTACAGAAAGAAAAAATGACTGAATTACTGGCATTTGCTAATCTAGTTCAATGGTTTATTTCCTTTAGTTTTTAGTAGTGGATAATACTTTTTGTTTATTAAAAAAAAATCAAAACCACATTCAGTAATTTTACGGAAGACTCAGTTGCCTATGATTCACTGTAGTGAATATTCAGTCTAGTCTTTCTCTTGCTTTCTTTGTCCTCTCTTGGAGTCTAATGTGTGGCTTATTTCATTTATATTTTCTATGAACTGCTTCACATATGAATCATATATGATTCTATGATTTTCTGTGAACCATTTCACATCATATAACCATTTTTGCATCAACAAATAAGTATTCCTCCTACTTATGAAAGGCCAGCTACAGATGTAGAGGTGATCTGCAAAGACTTTGAAATTAAATAAACCACACATGAGGCTCCAAGACTGGATGACAAAGACTAGACTGAATATTCACTACAGTGAATCATAGGCAACTGACTCTTCCCTATGAATAAGCAAATAACCTGAATGCTCTTTAAATGTTTGGTATTGTAAAAAGCTGGAGGAGCTGAAGCTCTAATAATTCCTGCAGAATGATAAATCCCTTAAAATCTGAGTTTGCAATGGAAGCTTCTATTTAAAAGAGCTATCCCCAGACTGCATTACTTTTTGGTAAATGTGAAGAGATCTTTTGACCATACTTAGAGTCAAGGCAATAATGAACTAGATTATGTCCAAGCACTGAACTATGCACAAAATCTCATCATAAAATCTTCATTTCATTCTCCAAAGACTCTATCTCCTGCGATCGCTTTGTACAAATTTGCAGAGCTTCATGCGCTGGCAGCAAGGGTGCCAAGCAGCTTCATCTCCTCCACAGAACAAGAGTCCACCTTGCCACAGACATCTGATGACTCTAAAGAGTTTTAACCACCATTAAGACTGCAAAGAAAAGACAATGCAACTCTTCTTTACTCAAAATATAACTGTAACTAATTAAGGCCCTTTCTTGCTGAATTAACTAGATAGCCAAGAAGAGTGATTTATAAATTAAGGCAGGTCATCTTAAAATTGTATCTAAGGGCTTGTTAAAAGGCATACCCTTTTACCTCATGAAAAATATAGGTCTGATGTAATGCTATCTCAATAAATGCTGTGTAACATGAACAGAAAAATATGCTAGTGAGTTATTACAATACAGTGTGACTACACAATTGCAATTAAGTTATGACAAGCTGATTGCAGCAAGACTTACTTTTGACCATTATTCATACACTGAACACCTCCAGTCAGTTCTACAGCAGTCCTTCTGCAGGATGTGCTGTAGGTGTGAGACTCCAGTGGCTTTGCAAATGAATAACTATTTGTAGAATCAAATAATCATTATCAAATACTTGCTCAGCATAGGCAAAAACAACAACCACCCTCCCACACACACAAATAGGAAAAAAACAAGCACTAGAAGGAACTAACCACATACTGATGGACACTGAGTGGAAAGGCTTAGCCAGGAGCCAGGTACCAAACTTGCCTCTCAGTCCAAAACCGAAAGCATGAACAACTCTCTGCCTACCAGATGCAACTGAACCTTCAAGAGACAAAAAATAGCCGGATGTACTCTTTCGATCAAGCAACAGTTCCTGTAAAATGAACACAATGCACTGGGACATGTATCCACATACAGAGAAACACAGACTATTTCAATCACAGCCAGGCACAAGTGTCCTTTGATGCAGCTCCTTCCCATGTTCATTCCTTCCCCCCTTAGAAACATCCAAAGAATCACAAGAGTTAATGGAGAAATAAGTATATTTTTAAAAGGAGCTATCGCACAAAACAAAGGTATCAAGTATAGCTTCAAAGCATGTAAAAGTGGTCCAATGGAAAATGACTTGCAAATCACAAGAATTACATTTCTCAATGTAGTAGGCTAATACTCAAGTCTTGGGTAGCAGTTCTACTCACCTCCTGATCACAAAAAGTCACTTTTTTTAAAAAAAGAAGTATTTGCTTATTTATCCCTTTGGGTTTTTTTGGCTGAAATTTTCAGATAAGTTGAGAGCATTAAAATAGAAAACATGCATGAAAGACTGAGTTTGTGTGTAAAAGCTGCTTCACTAATGAATAGATCCATTTACCACAGACTCAATTTTGCAACTTTAAATAGATGGTAAAACACACTGGGATTCTGCATTGGGCACTTTATTTTTCTGGACTGAAGCAAACATCCAGGCCTCGAAAGTCATGAGCCTTCATTCCCTCCCAGGAGGAGCTTAAGCAAAGACCTCTCAGCTCTGAGGCTTAGAGGAGGAGAGCAGCTCTTTGCTCCATCTAACGGTGAAAGCGAATAAGCACCTCCCGTAAGGTTTAACTTATCTACCTGGTAAAGTCAACACAGGGCAACTTGTACGCATTATTTTATGTCATACTAGGCTGTATGTTGATAAGGCATGGCACGGGTACACAAAGCTGCAGAGGAGCCAGGCACAGTCCTGGAGAAGGAGGTCACCTAAGGACGTCTGGTAACTGCAGCTGATATAAACTCCCAAACCAGGAGCTAGGGTTTGTTCCCACGCCCATCTCTACTTTCCTCCCCAAGCCTCCAGGCACTGCAGCATGTGTTGGACCTCCTGCCATAGGAAGGTGATGTGGTGGGGGCGAGCGAGCTGGGAAACGGCCGGCAGGACCAACTTCACACAACAGCACCGCATAGCCAAAGGCTGAGCACGTTTCGCTGCCAAGCAGGCTGCAATCTGGAAGCGCAGCTCTCTCCCCAAATAGTTCACCTCTGTGCTCCCAGCACTCACTTGAGCCTGCCACCAAAACAGTGAGATGGGAGAAGAGCAAACTACTGTTTAATGTTTTGCTAAGCAGACGTCATTCTGCTGACCAAAGGCTGACGTTTTTCCATTGAAGGACTATCAATGATCTTACTCTCCAGGGTTCTCAAAAGCCCTCAAATGTGAAAAGAGTCAGGACAATTTCTGTGTACTTAAGGGCTAGTACTGCAATGTTTCCAGAGGAATTCTGAGCCTTCATTATGGTTTAAGAGAGTCCCTAAACACCATCCCAGTCGGGCTCTTGAGACTTCTAATAGCTCCAGGCAAGAGGCTCACATAGCACCACAGCCATCCTTGGGGATCAGCAAGCACTCCCAGATTTAGACAAACCAAATGACATATGGTTTGTTCTCGGGCAACAGGTGTCACACTG
>NW_009707572.1:6409-6918 GCF_000703405.1 Apaloderma vittatum
GAAATAAGGTGGTTTTGCTCTTCACCAGGCAAAATCAGACCTGAAAGTCATACATACACCTCCACTTCTGCCACCCAAGCAGAGCTAAGGAGAAGTGCCCATAGTGAACATCGTCTGGTGTGTACTTTACAATGACCATGTTCACACTTCCATCACAATCCATCAACTCCTGAACAGTAAAAATACTGGCTTGGCCTTTTAAGAAATTTGGAAGTAGTAAAGAGTGGTGTAGAAATGTTTTGGGGTTTTAATACATTGATGGTCAAGGGAAAAGACTTTTAAAAATTTTTTTTCCAAGTACTCAAGTAACATCGCTTTACATCACTTTAAACAAGCACAATTTTCAAAAAATAAGAAGCTATTCCTTCTCAAAAAAACAGATCTTAGTGCAAGTCAAGCACTCAAAATTCTCTAGCACATTTGGAAACTTTATTTTAGAAGCACAGAGAAGATTTTAGTAGATGTGCATTGATAGAAAAAGAAATGTCAAACAGAAGCAGAGTTATCTT
>NW_009707572.1:6949-13441 GCF_000703405.1 Apaloderma vittatum
AACAAGACAAGTTGCGGAGTTTTACCCAACATAACCTTTCCCAGTAATGCAGCAGAAATTAATTCAAATATCTCCTAAAGATAATTGCATCTGTATGTCAAGACAATCCGATTGCTCTGCGGGTCCAGAAGGTATATTTTATTCTAATTTCCTATACCATCTGGCAACTTTAGGATATGGTCATCTTCTGCCAATTAATATCTGAATTTTATCTAGTTTTGGAAAATGCTTAATATCTGCATGAGTAAAAATATCTGAAACATTATCTCAGCTCAGCAAATTGTACTTTGATTTTTATGAAATTCCACATATCTATTTTACATATATTTATAGATAAAAACATGTCTACTGCCCTATTTCTCATATGCATTCCAAATTCCATATGCATTTAAGGCAGCATCTGTAAATAGTACCCTGAAGAAAGGAAAAGCAATAACAACTTATCTCAAAATGTTTTCTCTGCTGTATCTTATGCAAGTTTATAGGAGGAAAACAAAATCATACTTCATTTCTGTCTTTAGGAAGATACATGAAGCAAACAACACAAAAAAGTCACACAAGAACCGCTATTTTTAATAAAAACCTTAGTGATCTGCCATTTATATAAGCTCACTTTTTGCTGTGAATATGCCCATCCTCTCTGTAAAGTAGATCTCATTCTCCTGTTCCTCCAGCTCTGAATGCAACATGAAATACTGAACATGAAAACGCATGATTTTATTGTTTTTACTTTATGCATGCATCCCAAAGAAGAGAAAAAATTGTACTGAATTCTCCAAATATCTAAAAAAATATGCTTTAGAAATGTAGCACAGAGTGAAAACTGCTGCATTAACCAGCATTTTCCTCTTCCTATGCTTATAAAATCATAGAATGGTTTTGGTTGGAAAGGACCTTCAAAGTCATCTCATTCCAACCCCCCTGCCACCAGCAGGGACGCCTCCCACCAGAACAGGTTGCTCAAAACCCCACCCAATTCAGTCTTGGACACCTCCAGGGAGGGGGCATCCACAGCTTCTCTGGGCCACCTGTTCCAGTGCCTCACCACCCTCACAGGAAAGAATTTCTTCCTAATATCCAATCTAAAACTACTCTCTTTAATCTTGACAAACTAGTACTTGTAGGGAGGTTGGCTTACATAAGGAATGGTTATTGCGATCATTCCCTTAACACAGTTAAGACACCTAAATTTTCATTTATGCTTAGAAAAAACACAATCAAAGCTGGACTTTCACTGTCATCTTGGAACAATCAGTGTTGACAAACTTTATGCTGGCTTTTCTTTCCCTCTAGAAATGTAGGAAATTTTTTTTATAAATTCTGAAAGTTCACTATTTGTTTAGAAACATGACAGCAAATGAGGGCATACACAAGCCCCACTATATGAGAATTCTTTAAAATTATGTACCCAACAAAACAGAAACAAAGCTACTTGGAAGTATCAAGGTACATATATTCAGTACCTTGGCATAAGTTTGAATAGCTAAAAAAAAAATTTTAGGAAAAGATACAAATATCTGTTATGAAAAGGAAATCACGACAGAAAGATACTTATGCATGTCAGAAAATATCCTCCACTGCCAAACCATAAGGTAAATACCAGGAAAAAAGTCCACATTGAGAGGCCAAACATTTCATGATTTATCTACAGAAAACAAGACTAAACTTATTCTGATAGTAAGTCATCACTAGGTCTTACTATTCCCATAATGTCTTGGTCAAAAGAAGAGCAATGTCATCTGCCTAGAGGTGCATCGATGAGCAAATTAAATTGGCTATTTATTGCTAAAGCTATTCATATAAAAAATAAATTAATACAGTCAGAAGTGCAGCAACAAATTTCCTCAAAAACATGCCACAAAGCAATTTGTACTTAAATGGGAAGCCAGTCAAAGAATTCACAACTTTACACAGATGCATACACAAGAAACACGTAACACGCCTTGACCACTTCTTCAAAGTTGCGACTAAATTTGCTATGGCCAAGCTTTGATAGCTCTTGAACGTATTACTTACCACATAATGCAGCTGTATTAGGTAGAGTTAAAATGTGCACAAAATTTAGGTTTTGGAATGTAAAGTGGTAAAAAGTAAAAAACATCCTACCTCAGGTAAAATGTTCAAAATATTAACATAGGCTGCAAGAGAGGTGGTGAGTTTTTGATGTATCTGACTGATGACTAAAAGAAATAAACATGGTAATTAAAAAAATACTATCAGCTTTGCAAGAACAGTTTGAGGTGAAGATTCAGTTTCCCCCAGCAAAGAGGCAAAGGCATCTTCCTCTCCTTTGTAAAATCCTTGTGTTGAGATGTACCTGACTAAATCTGGGCATTCTCTATCTCATCTTTAATGTACTTGTTCTTCTCTACTACTGCCTTTAGTATCAAAGGCTTCTTCTAGCAAACAAGCTTTCCAGAGTTGTTTTGTTACACTCTCATCATTAGATTTATCTGTATTAACACTAGCGTAATAACTCCTCCTTTTTTTCAAATACCCCGTCTTGCCTTCTCTTGAGTATATTAGTGCTCTTACACTCATACACATACAGGAATTTTAGTTTGGTGGGTTTTTTTTTAAAGAGTTTGAATTTTATTCTCTACTTCAAATACTTACTTAAGAGTTTCATTGTACCAAAGCAATTATATTCAATTTTTTTTTTCATTCCTTTCTCCGCACTTATAATAATCACTATATTCTCATCCACGTTTATGAAAGGTACTCTCTCTTCGTTGCACTTTTATTTACCAGTTCTTAACATTTAAACTACACTTAAATAGAGATTGATGTTAAAGAAGAATTCCATTAAATTATATAATTATTAATTCAAATTTTCTCATTAGAAGTATTTTAGTTGATTGCTTAGCAATTTTCATTTTGCTCTCTTCTCTCCTGCTTGCTCCTTTAAAATATATGACAAAAAGAACGTACGAAATATAAGCAAAAGAGTCTTAACTTTTAACCGTGATGTACGTACATGTATTTTTTTAATTAGTTTCATGATCTTGAATGAATAGAAGTAACAAAACTTGAAGGACTGTCATTCTGTAAAAGAATGTGTAAAGGAAGCAGTAATGGAGGGAGCATACCATGCAAATCACTGCTTTATATAGCATCAAAACCACTGTCTCCTTAGTATATATTTACTGGTGATAATATATGTGATATAAATCTTACTTAAATCCCAAGATAAACTATAATTGCTTATCAGTTAAAAGCAGTATGTCATACAAGTCTGTCTTATTAGCTGACTTACTATTTAAAAAAGGATAGACTTTTTCTGTTCTTGGATAAGTGGCCAACTTTAAGACAATGTTCTGAAAAACACAAGTTAACATTTTACTCCAATGTTTCAGTTATAACACCGATTAATTTGGGTTTTTTTAAAAAAAAATCCAGCTTTCTATCTACTTCTCTTGCTTTCCATTTCCCAAAGCACGTTTCTTTCCATTGCTTTCATCATTCTCTATTTTTTTCGCAAGGAGGAAGGAGAACGCAAGGAACCTACATAAAGAGAAAATTGCGTAACTATTAAGTTCGACACTTAGCTTTAGGGAGATTTAAATTATGGCTCAGTAGTTTAAAACATGCATTCAAAATCGCATACTGTGGTAGATTGTTCCTCATGCCATTCAGAGGAAGGAACAGTGAACCACAGCTTGAGATGAACCTGCTACCACCTTGCTGTATTTGGGAGGACAACGTGTGAGCCAGCTGGTGACACTTGCCTTCTCCAAGAGGCACAACTGCCCAAACTGAACAGAGGTCACCGTCCTCTACGGGTACACAAATTCCTGCTATCACAGCACGTATGTTGTTCACCTCTGATTTAAGGGAACTCATCTTCAGCATTGAAGTAGGTAAGCATGGGCACGCTCCCATGCCTCCTAGCTAATGAGTGGCAGCTTCTGAAAAAAGGTGTTAACCCAAGGGAGTTTAAATTATCAGTTGTCATTAATTTTGAAACCATCTTATAAAAATCAAAAACCGTGACAAAGAATTCAAACAGTGTATTTAAAAATGCTTTCTCTTACATTCATAAAATTAAATTAGCTTCTACGTAGCGTAGGATTGGTATCCTGCACCTCTACAAAGCTGATTTGTGCTCTCCTTTCTAAACAGGACAGCAAAACACCTTAGCACCCAGACCAATAAATCCACAGGAGAGATACAACTTCTTTCTGATAAACTATTTTTAGAAGATTCAATTGGAGGTTCTACTCCCTCACTCACCCAAAGTGTACAAAGAGATTTGCTGCAAATAATATTTTCTTCCCTCTAAAAATCTCCTTCCACATAATTCCAACGTTAACCTCGGTCCCTCTCCTTTCGTATCACCACTCAAACATGGCAAGCCAAAACACAACCTCACCTATACCTGTACAACCTTGCGAGCCTTCTAGGACTGTGGAAGCGTAATCAAACTTGTCAGATGAAGTCAGAAGAAAAAAATGGAAAAAAGAAAAATAACATCCACAGACACACACATACCTCCTGATGACCAGAAAAGGGAGTTTGCAGATGTACAAAGTCCAGCAGAACCTGAAGGGGAGACACCGTGCCTGTATTGCCCACTTCAGCATATCACTTAAAACTGCCTTAGAGTCACATTCCCTGCTTCATCTTTTGTTGCTACATATATAAAATTTAAATCTCTGTATTCCCTAACTCTTTGTTACAGGATGCAATTTCTAGAATGAATCCAATTAAATTTCCCTTGAACATAATTGGAACATGCATAATTAGCAGGAAACAAGTTTGTCAAGTTGTAAAGAACTGTCAGAGCTGACCTACCAGCCCAAAATTAGCAATTTATCCTCGTGGCTTTTACTAACAAACTATAAACCATTACATATCTCGGTCTGTACTTTCTCTCCTCCCAGACACATTCCTCACAAGCTTAGCCCATGGCCTGTAAGACAAAACTGTTCCCTCATCTCTCAACCAATGAAATAATTCAAACAGCCTTCACTAAACTTACTTTGCACCTTTCTTCCCTCTCTGGACCTACAAAAACATAAGTATTATGTGCTAATACTGTGTGCATATTATCCACGAAGTCTGAGCTTTACAAACGTGTTCAGAATCATAATTATCCGAGAAACAAGAATTTAAACACTGTTCCTTTAAAGACAATTCTAATGCCAGGGTTTACCAATAACTGGCTAACGGAGCTCTCTGTGAAAATTCATGAACAGTATCTCATTTCATGTACCAGACATTTTGCTCCCAACTCGAAAGTTTTTTTTTCCATCCTCCAAGCACTGATAGATAAAAATAGCACTAAAGTTTAAAACACAACAAAAAAAGCCCCATGAAAACCAAAACAAAAATGAAAAAAAGCAACTGAACAAAGAAAAAAAAACACAAAGAAACCCATACCACAACAGATGAAAACCAAAACAAAAAGCAACTGAACAAAGAAAAAAAACACAAAGAAACCCATACCACAACAACAATAAAAAAACCCCCACAGTGACAGAAATACCTGTACTTCTTGTAGTGTGGGAGGAGGACCCGTAGACTAAAAGGTATTCTGAGACAGTACTGAAGCTTTCTGATTCCCTGGGCTTTTCCAGGGTACTTAAGAATGACCCAAATACAGGCATTCAGAGCCCACATCTCCAGCAGCAAGCTACAGCTGAATCCGGAGGCAAACAGTCTTTCACATAAATCAAATGCTAAATTTGGTAACACATTTCAATACGCTTAATAGCAGGGCCAACTGAAAAAAAAAAATATAAAGAAAATGGAAACTAGCGAGCCAGATATTTCTGGTGGCTTTCATTCTATACTAACGTTCACTCGTGCTTCCAACTCCTTAATATTCATCTGCTGCTGAATGTTGATAATGCATTACTTTACATCCAAATGTAAGGGAAGTGCACAAAATACACAAGCATAAAAGCTGAGCTGTGGGTACAAATGGGGCTGATGGCATCGCAGAGACAAGTATGGCCAGAGTTGAGAGACCAAGAGGAAAAAAAAAATGTTTGGGGCCAACTGAATGAAATGCATTTTTCTATTCTAACTCTCTCCTGCAGGCAGAGACGTTTAAGGGAGAGTGGCATGACTTAAACATCTATTTTCTGTACAATAAAGCCTTTGCAGTAGTCAGCATCGATCCAAATGGAAGCACATAAGTGAGTCACACTACTAAAGCAATTAGTAGTGAAGTACTACTGTGAAGTATAATTAACAAGTAAATTGTAATACAGGTATAAAAAAATAAATGTGAGAAAGAAAATACGGGTGCAGAGGCTTCACATTTTGTATCTATCGCTTTCTCTGTAAAGTGTAGGAAGATAATATTTTTCTTCCGACAGAACACAGAACACAGAAATTAATGGCAGTGACTTACAAACTAGCAATTATGAAATTTAAAAAGTCATGCAATGTGTCAATAACAAATCTCTAGGTATTATTGTAAATAGCAAGTTAAGTAATAAAAATATTTCTAAATTATTTTTTAAAAGCATGGGAGGAAAGAGT
>NW_009707572.1:13472-20847 GCF_000703405.1 Apaloderma vittatum
AGGTTTACTATAATTCTGTGTCTTAAGTGATTATTTTTCCACAGGAATGCTGAAAGAAAAAAAAGAAAAGAACCCTAAAACCTGAAAAGCATTTCTACTCACATGGGGGGCTAAAAAGGCATGATCATCATAAATAGTTTATATGTTTGACTATATAAACATAACCTGGCTGTTAAATAACATGGTCACTGAATAAACTATCAGCATGTTCTGCATGCTGAAAATGGGTATGCTCTCCTTTTGACTCCGAGACTTACCTTTTTGATTGCCATTTTCCAGCTTCGGAGGAAGGAACAGAAGGAGTCTTCCTTCCCTCCTTCCTCCATCTGCCTGTAAACACCAGCAGGGTCTCCCCTGCAAGAAGGACAGGTGGGTTTTACTCCACTTGTGCTGAAGGAAGAGCTGAACCCTTGCGTTCCCATTTGTAGGCTGTCATGCAAGACACGGGAAACTATGCTTAACACTTTTTAAAAAGGCCACACCACACAACCCACCAAGAAAAGGGCTCCAAAAACTGCCCACCCTCTAGAGGTACATCAAGCCCAGTTCCTCCTTTCTCCACCTTCCACAAAGAGCGAGCAGCAGCCACATTCAAGGCATCAGCCACCTCCCTGACAGCTCCAGGCAGCTCCTCCGGGGAATGCCAGAATGTCCTCGACAAAGACTGAACCCCAGTGGCAGTGCAGGCAGGCCTTTGCCCTGAATAAACCTGCCAAATCCAAATTTTAGGGACTGTAATACCCAATTAGGCACCGACAGTAAGTTACGAACCCCACTAGGAATGCCCTTATATCTGCCATTCCTAACACAACCTTGTTTGCTCTTGTCCAAATGTTTACTCCGCAGCCACGAGAAGACTGGCAAGGTAGCTTTCAGCACAGAAAGGCAAAGATCTTTCCCCAAGTCTCCAAATTTTGGGTACCACACTCAAATACTTACCACGGCAAATTATTTCTTAAGACCCAATTAGTTGGTTGACCAGAGTCAAAGGCAGAAACCTATTAATTTCCTGGATAACTGTTAAACTGTTCAATAAACTATTGAGTATAGAAAAAAACCCTGGATATATATGCATTTAGATTCTGTAGAATCTAGACATTTAGAGTCTCTAGATATACAGGCTCCACATACATTGGCCCAGGTATGTAAAATGTGGGCCTCACTAAAGTCAATGGCAATTTTGCTCTGACTATCACTGCAATGAGGATTTCCTCATTAGTCTTAGTTTTTGAGATAGCAGTTTCACGTGTTAAGTTACTAAATTCTTAAATAATTGCTTACATGAAAAAATCTGAGTATATGACTGCCAGCATTTAAATTGATGTACATATACAGAAAGTCCACAGCTAAAAAAAGGTGAATGTAATACTGAATGTGCAAAGAGCTTTGATGCCATGTATCTGGCATTTTCAAAGACAAATGGTTTATCCACTCATCATTTTGTTTTAAAAAATCAAGTTAATTTTTCAAGAAACGTTATTTAACAGAAACTAAGTAGAGCCCACCAAGGACAGTTCTCAGCCTTTTGCTATTTGACAGTTTACCAGTGACTCAGAAGACCCAGAGACACAAGCCACAGCTGGCAAACAGGAAGAGGACACACCACTGATGGACAGATCTGGATCATGCATTTGAAGGACATTAACACAGGAGATAAAGATAATGAAAAGCTCCCTGTTAAGGAACAAATAAAGGGAAATTTTATATAAAAACACTGGAATTACAGGGAATTATGGTGCATAATGCAGATGTCTGGACAGAAGGAAATTGTATGTCTCTACTTGGCAGCAGTATGACAGACCATATGTCCCTACTAAAACCCACAATTCAAAATGTAAAAAAAAAAACAAAAAAAACCAAACCCACCAAAAAAATGAAAATAAAAAAAGAAAGTAAGAACTTTAAGAATTACTAAGACTGAAAACAATGTCTCTTAGTATCAGATCAGAGCACTAACTTTATTTATTTTACCAAGAAGGAAGTAATTGAGTAGCCAAGTTCCTGCCTGGAAGTATGTACCTGTGGGAATGAAAGCTTCAAAATAAACTCTTCGATAGAGCAGGCAAAGGTCAAACAAGACCTAAGAGCTGAAAGATGAAGTTGGACAAAGCCAGAATGGAAAATAATTGGGGTTTTTCTTTCTGTTTTTAAGGTGAGGACAGTTAGTCACTGCAATTACCACAGGCCAGTTCTTAAAAGCAACTTCAGATGGTTCTCTTAAATACTAGCTTGAATGCATGCAGTACTGCAAGGATGTGTTGTGAATGTTTTCTACAGGTCAGATTAGAATATTGCAAAGTTCCTCTTTCCTTATGATGAAGAAATACAGTGATAAGGCAGCTTCCAGTTCGTCAAACCATAGAGTACACCTATACTTCTAAATACCTACATTAAAACAGAAGATAAAATGTACAAGGGCTACCACCTTCCCCAAGTATTGAGACATCTCATTGGCACAGAAATCAATGTAAACTGCACCTAAATATGTAGTTGACCAAATGTATTTGTAGCAATAAGCATCAGATGATGCAAGCCCAAAATTGTCACCAACCACAATTGCTTAAATTACCATTAACTTTGAACTCCAAACCACAATGGATTACCATGGTTGTTACCAACAGGGATGTGCTGCACGTAACCAAGTCAAATAGAAAACAGGATAATATGCATGGAATAAAATTTAGAAATAAAACTGATCAGGGGAAACTTCAGTCTGGAAGATATTCGAGAGATCTCTGGCAATCAGCAGTTAAAACGGCATGAGAATCCACATGAACTGATCATAACCTTTTATTATTCTAGTACAAATGCTGCTGCATCCAACATCCCAGGTATCTGCTTGGCATCTTGTCATCAGCAGTCATGGTATGGCTACTTTTTAGCAAATACAGCAGAATGCCAGCCATTCACAAATATGTGAATAGTAGCCATTCACAAATATGTGTTATGTTTCTAAAACAAAAAAATGCCATATACATGGGCATTGTGCCTATCAGATTCCCTCATATTTCAGAAAATTTGCATGAAAGGCCTCAGGAAAGGCAAAGTAGTATTATGGAAGGGGAACTAGCTGTTATTTTCTTTCTAAAAGGAAGTAGGGAGAGGGTTGAGGAGGGTTCACTTTGAACAGTTCGATTAGGAAGTACTACACAGACTATATTAAACATATAAACTCATAAAAATAGTTGTCATTGTGAAACTATGTTTCTACTCAAGGTGCAGATCCAGTCATATTCAGCATTTTCACCACTGATCTGTCAACAAATACAGAAAGAAAAACTAAAAAAAAAATCTGCCCAGCAAGGTTAGGACTCTCAGTAATCATTTAATGACTTGGCTTTATTGAAGTAAAATTAATTTATTCCAGTAAATAAAAAGTTTAGAGCTGGACATAAAATATTCTAACTTATCCTGTAGAACTCTATGCAAGTTCTGAAGATAAATGTCTCCAAGAAATTCCTAGTGAGCTCGTAGGTGAATCTGAGCTACTAGGATGATGACACAGAAATGAAGAGGCACAGAGCAATCCTTCAATAAATCAACAGGGAAGCAGCAAGAGTATTGATTTTACTATGTTGTGCTGTGCTGGGGAAGCAGATGTTAACAGTGTATGTGTGGTTCTCTTTTAAATCTTTTTATAAAAATACAACCAAAACAATTCATACAGTAATAACAAAAGGCTGGAGGAAATGCCTTACAGCAAGGGTTCGAGCTGCCTGATTAGTTTAGAACAAGAGAATTGAAAGGTGACTTCATTAGGGAGTATAAACATCTCACTAAGAATAAAGTATTTGAGCTCTGAAGCAGAAACCAGAGGCAATGCCTGGAAACTGAAGCCAGACAAATTCATATTAGAAGTAGAGCTTAATTACATTTTTCAGCAATGAAAGTCATTAACTACTGATGAAGTTAGAATGAAATGTGGCTTTCTATGTCTGTAAATGAAGACCAAACACTTCTGGAAGACACGCTCTATGGTAAGTAAGAACTAGCTTAATATAAAGGTAGCTGCATAAAGTCAGAAACAGCCTATATTATACAGTTTCACCCATATAATGAAATGGTCTTGCAAGACCTTAAAATTGCTAGGCCATATGGGTCAGTGCCACGATAAATAAATTAGCAGTAATAAACCACATAGGATCACACAGCTCCATTACAGATACCCCTTTTTGGGTAAGTCACCCAGCCTCTCTACACAGGACCAAGGGATCTCCATCTCGCAACAACAATATATTTCCCTGATATGATTTAATTTAATATAATAAAAAGGCTTTTCTTCTCATGCATATCTTAAAGTCAACATTTAACTTTTTTCAGTATTCTGCTACTTAGTGGCTGTGATACATGTCATCTAGATATTAACACAGCATTACTGAAAATTAATGCTGTATCAAAACTAACAAAATTCACTGAATGCTTAGTAATACTTCAAAATGTTACCGCTGGCTGGCAAAGCTCATTAAGGTTTGAAACAACTATTTTGATAAAAGAAGAAACACTGATTACATAATCTGCACTCATTTTGTCACTTCTGTCCTTTTTATTTTATCATTTTCTCTTCTGCTGCAAAGTTGTTTGACACTGCTGACTCACAGGCAGCAAGTATATTCCCAGACAATGTAAATGCATTTTATGCCCCTAAATTGGCATTTTCCAGACATTTATCTCCTTCTTAGCACCACCTGTACTCCAAGGGTGCATCTGAAAAGAGATTAAGAGAAGAAGCAGAACTGGACTCAGAAACAGAACTGTTTCTTGATTGCTTTGTAGGAAACTGTCCCATTAAGTAAATGGCTACTCACACAGCATAAAGAAGCAGAAACAACACCAAAAAAATCCCAGTTAGGAAAACATAAATACCAAAATACAACCAGCCATCAGACAGCAGGGCTTACTGGCCTGCAAAATTTGATTAGAAATAAAGAACAGAGAACTTCAGAGTATCATATATTCATATTAAATTTGGACTTACAGAGGGTAGGAATCCTTCAGGAATATATTAATTTTAAAAACAAAATAAAGGAGGAAAAAAAGAAAAAAAAGGCATACACGAGGACCTGAAGAGGTCAGGTAGCCCAAGCCCTATTCCAAGGCGACCCAAGAAGAGATTTGTCCAATTTGTTCCTCAGAGTCTCCAGAAAATTTGTTAGTGTTTGCTATTCTTGCTACTTGCAAGTTTTCAGCCTCTTCTTCATTTGATTTGTTTGCATTTTTTTTAATATCTAACCCACATTCTTTTATCTACAGTTTAAGTTTCTTGTCCTATCCACTATGAATAGAAAGCAGATTGTTGCTTCTCTCCTGGCATCAGCCTTTTACATATTTGAAAATTTATTTCTCACATCAGTAAATAAGCATGGATTCATTCAGATTGCTTAAAGGTCACTTTTCTTAGATGTCTTGTTATCACTTTTGTTCCCATAAACCAACTGGTCCACATACCTTTTGCAAATCCCAGTGCCTTGCCCACAGCAGTGTATGGGGCCAAAATACTATCGTGTTTTCACGAACAGATTGAACTTAAGTGGAGCATATCCTCACACAACCTGTACAAAATTAGAGGTCGAGAAGCAGTGACAGAAAAGGAGCACACCATGGGAGATCAGAGACACCAAGATTCTAGGGAAAAAGTAATGTTGTTTCCAACTACATGCAGATTTTTATATCAATATTTTAGTCTACTGAGTTATTTTTGCCTCATCATAAATATGAATTTATTTGTACAGCAGGATAAAAAAAGAGGTTGTGATTCTACCTGAGACTTCTAGCATAACAAACTATACCGATAAGGAAGACTCTCTAAATACATTATAAATAAGGACAAAAAGGGGAAATCTTATACATATGTGTATATGCACAGTAAATATTTTGACTTATTTCAACTTTTCTTATATTTTAACAAAGAATTAAAAATTTTGCCTCTCAGAAAAGGCTGAAGCAAAGTCTTGACTAGCAACCATACTGCACTTTGAAATAATTCAGCATAAACTAATGCATCATCATTCTAGGTGATGTCTTTCACCTGGTCCGTCTTGCTGTCTTTCCTTCCTGACCTCCAGCAATACTGGCTTGATAATTGCCTAGTCAAATGCTTCACAAACTCAAGATAAAATTGTCATATTTTTGCCACTAATGTTCACATGGGTAGAGAGAGCAGAGGGTGCAACCTTAAGCAGCAAAACTATTTTGGAACTGCTATTGAAATAACTGTGGAAAGAAGCCTGTCTCCTGTCTAATTTTTTAATTGTACTTAAGATCTGAAAGTGCAATTTGGATGCCTATTTTCTCATCATGTCTTGGCACTGACTGCATTCACACAAGCCCTAGTAATGCTGAAGTCAATGGATGCTTTTCCCCTCAATTTTCTGGTGCAGAATCACATCTCATATCAGCGACAGCTATTTCCAGTGTTTCTAAAGACTTGTTCTGTACCACAAGCAACTTTCTTGTTCTCAGGCCTTCAGACCTACTTACAAACATGAGGAAACTGAATAAATCAGATTTAGTTAATCTCCATCAATTTGTCAATGCTTTACATAGTTGGATCTGAAAGCCTCAGATTAAGAGACCAAGGAAACACACATGGAAAAGGCACCACATCTCACCCATCCTAACATGTTAAAGTACATTTAAACGCTCAGTTAAATATATATCCTTATATACAGCAGCTAAGTGTTTATAAGGTCTTAATATATTTAACAAATATACCATAAAATATGATTAATAAGTAAACACTGATACAGATGGTTGACGTTTTTTTCTACAAAACCTTTAACACATCAATCAGAACATGGATTAAAAAAAAAAAGATAGATTGGCACAGAAGAGAAGAGGCAATTTGGCAGCTTCTCAGCAAACACAGATTAAAGCACACAAGCTCTAGTGCATACAAGAAACAAGATAAATAACCTCAAAAGGTCACAGAACACTCTGAGATCCGTGGATACTTATGTAATAAAAGATGAAACCTGCTTCCGTGAATAAAACCGAGTAATTACAGTTTCTGATTTCAACAAGATTTAAACATGTAACAACACAACGAACACCGTATGTGCTACAATATTTTTCCAGCAACAGGTATAGTTTTCTAATCCAGGGAGAACATGTACATCGACGCCCACAATTAAGTACCGCAACCAAATGAACTCCAAATGCCTTCACTTAGTTTTGCTCTATACAGGATGCCACCAATAACTTTTGTACTGGATTTATATCTCTGTGGAACTCAGAATAGCATGCTATTAAATCTTATTACTTGACAATACAAAACATCATGGATGATAAACCACTGTAGACCTACTGCTAATAACATGGTATTGAAGCTACAAATGCAGATTCCTTAACAAAGGAGGAATCAGCTGTCAAGCTCAGC
>NW_009707572.1:20878-38409 GCF_000703405.1 Apaloderma vittatum
TTTCATAGATTGGGAAATGATCACTATATATTAACCCCCTCCCTGAACCTGAGATATCCATGGAAACAGAAAACAAGAGATGGACTGAAAGTGCAGCAGAATAACCTTATTTCTTTCATCACCCAGATCACTATACTTGGGCCAACAACTGCCACCCCCTGGCAATATTCAAATATTTGTTTCTTAGAAAGGAACAACAACAAAAAAAAACACAAGCAGAGAGAGTCCATGCAACTTTCTTCATGTTTAACAGAGTCTGTATTTTATTGCAGATTTCCCTCATACATACATCAAAATATAACGTTTCCTTCCTCACCGTATCCTTTCTTCCAAGGCTTATTTTTGGAAGTAAGAAATGTCCTTTTCCATACACTTCCACCTTTCCAGGAAGGACTTCAGTATTAGAAGTACTTCAGCATTGGATACAAGCTGGAACATAGGAGGTTCCACAAAAACATCAGATAAAACTTTTTCCCTGTGAGGGTGACAGAGCCCTGGCACAGGCTGCCCAGGGAGGTTGTGGAGTCTCCTTCTCTGGAGACATTCAAAACCCACCTGGACACGTTCCTGTGTGACCTACTGTAGGTGATCCTGCTCTGGCAGGGGGGCTGGACTAGAGGATCTCTAGAGGTTCCTTCCAACCCCTGACATTCTGCGATTCTCTGCACACAACTGAGTTTATGGACCTGTAAGGCAAACACAGTTTTTTTAACCAGGCTAACCAGTCTCCTCGCTCTGAATGAGCATGGCTGCTGTTGTCCTGAAAATGCAATTAAGTTAGCAGCCTTTTTAGAACAAAAATAAATCTAAAAAAAGTTAGCATAGAAGAACCTGACTGATAGTCACCCCTTTTAGGGAGGCCTGCAGCACTATTTTCTCCTGTCTGCAAACGTGGGGAACCCTCATACACTTCCTTACCAGCCATCCACACATTCCTCAAAGAAGGCATGGAACAGTCCCTGACAGCCTCACACCAGGGGTTCTCCAACCCGTAAGCTGAAGGAGCCGAAGCTGCATTTCACTTGGCGTTGCTCACCCTCTCAAGCAAGAGCCACTGCAGTGAACGGCACAAGGACCGAGCACGCCGCGCTGCAAACGCAGCTCGCTGGCCCGCAGGGATGAGGTGCCATGGCAGAGGCAGCCAACACAAATCAGGGAGAGAGGAAAGCGGCGTGCCAGGGAAACAGGTACCTGCTGAGGGGGAAGGATGGGACTGAAGAACTCTAGCTGGAAATAAACTAAAGTAAAAAGTAAAGTAAAAGCTGGAAATAAACTAAAGCTGGAAGTAACCCAGAGTCACAAGATGTAGTTGTAACAGATGCGAAGTCCACCAGATTCCGACATTTTCTCTCTCAATCACAGAAGGTAACAGCCAACGGCTGAAATTCTGGATCTGCAGTTTCGATATATGACATACAAAAAGATCACTGTTATTCCATTAACAGATGATGTGTTTAATAACATAAACCAACCACCTGGAATAAGGAGTACAGACACACTAACTGCACAGTCACAAAACCACTAGCATTTCCTTGGTCAGATTTTAAAAATGAGACTAGAAATAAAACCATCTAGGTCCACGGAATAAGCAGGCCTACTATACCGGATCTCTCAAAACACTTAAGCCAAAGTGTCTACAAACTACAGCTCTGGGACTTGTCCTTTGCAGGTGTTGAATTAAGGATTTTTCTTGGAGCAGTGCTAAGCAGTTGCAACTACTACAGAGGTAACAAGGTGTTGATCATATAAAGGAAAGATTGCCAACACTGGCACAAAGCCAACTCTGGCAGAAAGGACGATTCTGGCATCATTTATCTAAGATAATGGGAAGTAAATATTTTTAAAGTAAATTTCAAACCAGATCAACAGCTTTGTCCTCATTATTTGGAGAGGGCTACAAAAATGTCCATCAGCACGAAAAATCAGATCTGCGTGTGCCATTTCGCACACAAAGACCTCGATGTGCAGCTGGTTTCACCTTAATCATTTCATTTCCCATTTCAATCACCTCAATTCCCCTTCTGTAAAGAGATAATAAAAGGCTGTCTAATCTGACTGCAGCCATGTAGAATAAATACATTATCGTTTTAAATATGCCAATACAGCGATAAGAGTGCCACAGACCAGCTTGGAAGTAACACGCAATTAATTCTGTGGGTACGGCAGAATACGGACAGCACGCAGGTAATATGAACCAGTGGTGTCATGGCCAAAAGGAATTATTGAGCAGCTGATCTTTGTGAGAACACTATCCCATCTGCACACACAGAAATACAGCAACACCATGGGGGAAAAAAAACAAAACAAAACAAACCAAAACACAAAACCCTAAGCAAAAAAACCCAAACAAACAAACCCCAAAACTAAAAAAAATACCACAGCCAAAGACCGTGCAAGTCAAGAAAAAGTGAAAAAGTCGCTCTGTCAACATTTTTCTCTGCATTATTATTAGCCAGTTTTGACACAACATATGCAGAAATTGCTCAAACCTCAGAGTAATTCTAGTTTTCACAGAGCACTGCAGAAAATATTCTTAATAGTTGGAAAAAAATGGACATTCTTATCTCACAGCACTTCCAGTATTCCTCACCAAGTCTGTTCTTTTCTTACAGAAAGCCAAGATTCTTAAAAAGTTTTTAAAAAAACCCAATAATTCAACCACAAGGAATCTAAAATTGAAGATATGAGGACATAACACAATGAAATTAACTTATGAAAAGAACTGCTAGATATTTTGTACGACCACTTGTGAAATAATTACTGTCTTTGGATAAAAGAAGATGAGGTTTTATTACATACCAGTACTGTATCTTCTACTTGGCATCACAGAATCACAGAATGTCAGGGGTTGGAAGGGACCTCAGAAGATCATCTAGTCCAGCCCCCCTGCCAGAGCAGGATCACCTACAGTAGGTCACACAGGAACGCGTCCAGGTGGGTTTTGAAAGTCTCCAGAGAAGGAGACTCCACAATCTCTCTGGGCAGCCTGTGCCAGGGCTCTGTCACCCTCACAATAAAGAAGTTTCTCCCCAGTTTGAGTTTCTTGTGTCAGATATAAATGTTGCTAACGTTAGACAAGTCTTTTGGCAGAAATGGTTTATGGCTTACATTGTTAATGCACTTCTATTCATTTCTACCCAGACCTGGTTAATGCCACCAAAACTGCACTCTTCTAGTAACCCTCAAGACTAGTAAATCTCATGTCACTTAAATCAGTTTTCTGACAGATTTTTCCTATGCTAAGGTGGAACCTTCATTTTAGTTGTAAAACCAACCTTAATACTGTAAGATGACGATCTAATTTACAAGAAACTCAACTATAGTAAAATCAAAATACTTGTGTTTTATTAAATCTTTTTAAATGCAAGCCAGAGAAGGAAGCTTACAATTTATTAGCTCAGACTGATAAAATTGAGTAAATATTGTATAATGGAGCTTAAACATCACAGGCTGTATCCTGAAATTCCTAGCTATTTCTTAAATTACTAAAACTAGCAAAAGAAAACCAGAGGTAGATTACAATGGGAAAAGTAAAATCTATTTTTATCAAAATGTACATACCTCAATAAACTACTTTTCTTAAATTTATACTGAAATATGTTGGATTTCCTAAACACCACCCTTTGAAAGGCAGTATTACTCAGAAATTAGCGAAGCAACATTTGACAATTTTAGTAGTTCCTACAGAATCTATACATTTTAAAAAAATAACTCTTGCTTCCAATATTAGTCTTTGCTAAATTGTTAATATTAATATTTCTTTCTACAATTTAATCACCAACATCATAACGTAAGCATTTGGAAACTATCAAACACATAGATCCTTCAATGAACTAGGAAAGGAGTGACAGAAGAATTTTTCTCTTCCAGAAGTCAAAAGAAGTGTTTTGGATAAACTTCTTACCCAACTCTCAGTTTTAAAGAAACCTTAAGGATAACTTCTGTAAATCCCTTGACTGTTTTCTTGGGGGACATTTTTTTGCTGAGATGGGTTTAAAGCAAAGGAACAGAATTCCAACTAATAAAATGGAAAATCAAAATAAAGACAAAAATACACTGGTAAGTCTCAATGAAGATGGGAGTTAAGCGAGAAAGCATATCAGCTATGAATAAAACTAAAAAAATACTTTTTTAAAAAGGAATACAGAAGCATACAGCAAACATACTACAAGATAATGGACAGGTCTGGCCCAGAGGGACACTCTTAGTGTGTAAACTTCGATACTCCAATAAATCACAAATGAATAAGTGAATAAGCATTTCTCAAGCATTTTCCAAGTGCTCTGAGATAAATAAAAAATTGCTCACAGGCAGGCCAGCACTGCTCAAAACAAGTTCAGAAGCCATCAGAATTCTCAGTGGCAACCTCAGGCAAACTCCTTCCTCCAGAGCACTCTCAGCTGTGCCGAGCTGCGTCAGTGCTCCAACTGCCCCAGGCTGCCAATACCCCTCCACACCCTCAGGAACCCTTTTCCCAAGAGCAGCTCCAAGCACTGCAGGTGCCTTGTAGGAGAAGGTGAAATCACGAGCTGCTGCTTTCTCTCGGCTACCTGAAGAGTCGAGACATGGCACAAGAGCTGCAAGCGCACATCTGTATGTATAAATACCTGATGGGGAGAGTGAAGAAAACAGAGGCAGGCTCTCCTCAGTGGTGCCCAGTGACAGGACAAAGGGCAACGGGCACTAATTTAAATACAGGAAATTTCATTTGCACAAAGAAAATACTTTCCTACAATGAATGTGGCTGAACACTGGCTCAGGTTGCCCTCAAAGGTTGTGGAGTCTCTACCCCTGGAGTTATTTTAAACCCAACTGGACATGGTCCTGAGGAACCTACTGTGTGCTCACCCTGCTCTGAGAAGGTGTTTGGACCTGATGACCTCCAGAGGTACCCTTCCAGCCTCACCCATTCTGTGCTTCTGTATACATTAAGACTAAATGACCATCCTGCTTGATGCCAAATAAGAATGGAATACAGCAAATACACAAACGTAAGCAAACACAAAGACAGTTAATTAAGTTCCCAACTTGAAGCTACGTTGAACGGGCAGAACTAAAATAGCTAGAGCTTTTGCTTATAATTTGTTGGCCTTGACCCCTCTCTTAAGGTCCCTTTGCTGTTTGATGAGATGACATTTTGTAGAGCCAATTTCTGGATTCAAAAGAACAGTTTAATGAGTCAAGGGGATGCCAACTTGGACTCAAAACTGAGGACCGGGTTGATTTTTATCTCATTCTCTTTAAACACTCATTCTGTCCCTGTTATTTCTCTCCCCAACATGCATTTATTTCTCTCATTTCTTCTGCATGCTATTTAATCTTTTACATCCATCTGGAATAACCCTCCCCTGTCATCACTGTATCCTGAATCACCAGCAAGCTACATTCTTGAAGTAATAATTTAAGAGCCATTGCCACAATGCAGTCCCTGCCTCCTGCTTAACAGTTCGACACTAATTTCTATTTTTTGCTCCAAAAACAAAAGACAATGTCATCCACAACCGTAATAAGATCTCCACTGCAAAGCTGTAATTAGTCTTCTTTCAGGGCTCGCCAACATTTCTTTTTAAAGTGGTAGTAAAACTGTGTACAAACAAGCACATTTCGTCAGTACTCTCCCTAGGAATGCTTCTGAGGCAAGTTCTCACAAAAAATAGGTTTGTAAAAGCTGAAGCAATTTAGCATAACCTATTGCAGTTCAGGTGATTTATAGGAGTTACTTCTAAAAGCCTTCTACTAGTGAGTACAAGCAGGACAAGAACAGGTGTATTCTTTCCAAGGATAAACGATTTCATTTTTCTTCCCACGGGTCATTTTCCTCTTATCTCCTCATCATTTCCACTTGCTTTGCTATTTCCTCCTCAGCTATCTTACTAATTCAGTGTTAAACTCCAATTTCTACCTTCTTATAGCTGATGCTGCTACTATATATATACAGGATCAAAAAGAAGGCACTGCAAATTGTGCATTGAATACTAATCCATATAAACCACAGGATTTTCTTGCATGCATTAAATTAACGCCTTTTCTCTTGTCTTCAGTACTTTTTCCCTGTTGCTGTTTCATCAAGATCTCCAGTGGACTCCTGGCCTTTTTCAGAATGTAAAGGTATTTTTCCAGGCAGGGTCGGAAGAATTTTTAACTATGTGGTATTGATTCTGCAAAACAAGATTGCGAAGCAAGGAACGGATGCTTAAGGCATACATTCTACTTCCAACTCAGAGCCAGAGAAAATGCAGAATTTAAATTGAGAGCACATAAGCATGGCTATTCTTGTGTGAAGATGAGAATGAAAGTAAAGCAATGCTGGAAATTCTCTGGCAAAACCATTTTGTTAAAACAACAGCGGTACTTTAAGAGCCTGCAGCAGGACTGCAGATAAAGGCTCTTCTTCAGCTTTAAGCTGCACCAGCTGAGGAGAACAAGAAACCAACTCATTCCTTCCCTACAGTATCCTACCAGACCTGTCTCTGCAAAGGATATCTACATGAGATCTACAAAATCTTACCACACTGTTCTGCATCCTCATTATCAAGAAAATCCCTCCAAGTCTGCTGGTTCACTGTAGCAATTAAGTAATAAAAGACTTACCTTTCAAAGGGTGTAAAATGACCCACATAATTTTGACCTACAGAGGACAAAGGGAAAGGGCACACAGTGCCTCTAACATTGATTATAAGGGCCCAACAACCTCAGGCAATTTGGGGCCATACAGGCACCAGTGACTTCCTCAGCTGCAACTGGAAGACCATGCACAACAACCACTTCAGAACTTTAACTTACTCCAGGAACACATGATCCTGTTAGAACTATTTTATCAAACATATGGCATAATATAAAAGCAGTGACTCTAGAACAGCTGAACTTGCCTACATGCTGATCTTCAGAGGTCATCAAAACAAACAGGTACAAAGTGGCTGGTAGATGAATGGAATAAAACATGAAAGGAAAGAGCGTGAATGTATTGCTCAGATATTACACTGCATACCTCTTCCCCGGTTGAGATAGTACATTCCCAGCTTAGTTGAGTCAGCTTCTACAGCCCCTCCAAATCAATATACATTCAAGCAGAGACAAAATAAGTTCACAGAATTTGCTCCTATAACCAGACCTGCAAGAATACTTGTATTACCCACACAACCTACTACTCACAGAATCACAGAATGTCAAGAGTTGGAAAGGACCTCAAAAGATCATCTAGTCCAGCCTCCCTGCCAGAGCAGGATCATCTACAGTAGGTCACCTACTGAGAAGCCTCACTCAGATGCCTTAAGAGCAAGATAACTAGTAACTCTTATCTCAGAAAACATTGGAAAGCAAAGGGAAAAAGAGCATGGAAGATCTAATACCTCTGTCACGCAACATTCTTATCCTTTGGCTTGAGAAATGTGAGGATTTTTCTCCAATATCCCTCAATAAGTCACAATTGTGACCTGATGGGAGCCAAAGCTCACTATAAAGCTGGCAGGCCATCGATTATTCCTTCTAACCCAATCAACCTGCATAGCTATAAAGACTCACAAGCAAAACATTTTATTACCCAACTATGGTTACTTGTAGGTTAGTACTTCGAAGGTACCATCATGTTGCACAGACTTGAAAGCTGTCTTCTGGATATTCTAATGCAAAATTCAAGGCCAGGTTGAATGAGGCTCTGAGCAACCTAGTGTAGTTGAAGATGTCCCTGCTTACTGCAGTGGAGTCGGACTAGACGACCTTTAAAGGTCCTTTCTAACTCAATGCATTCTATGACTTTAAAACATGATGTATAGCATTAACATAACCAGCATGACACTAATCTGATTTATAACATATTTCATTTACTTGCTAAAGGATGCAAAATTAACTTATGTCAAAATCAATTGCTGCCTTTAGGCTTGGACTATCTTGCTACAGGGGTGCTCAAATGCTTCCTGACATGTGAACCTCAAAGTGCCTACAGAACAAGCGAGAAGCAGCCCATCATACCTCCTTGGGCCACTGATATAACACTTGGCAGCTCATCACAGATCATCCACAGCTTCAGTCCTCTTCAAGGGAAAAGGGCAAAACAAACAGAAGTGGTTTCATCACATTACAGTCACCTTGTCCTTAATATCTAACAGAGGAACCCAAGTAGAGAGGAAGAAGAGATGATGACACTGTAGGAGTGAAGCTTTTACAGAGCACAGCACATGTAAATATTCCACAGTCCTGGAAGCGTCTGTGAGCGATAGTAAGCAAGCTATATGAAAAGAGAATTATTCTAGCACTCCTAATTTAATGGTGCCTTTCTGCCATATCATGCAATGTTGGCACTGACTGCAGTTCTAACAGATCATCTTTCCTTACTTAAGCACTAAAGCATACTTTCCCCAAATTCAGTGCTACGCAGTTTAAGAAAAACATATCTCAGGAAAACAGACATTCTTAAGACATCCGCAGCCTGCCTTCAGACTGGCATGGTTCCTAAATAGAAATCATGCCCACTTGGGGGCTAACCTCCAGTGGACTTGTGAGAGGCAACCTTTCCGTAACATCCCTTCTAGGGACCACTATCCACATGTCAACACATCTTTTCCAAAATTTAAAAAGAGAACAAAAATCGTCTTGGAGCTTTCTAAACTGATTTCAAAGAGCCTTCAGCCGAGTAGCTTCAATATGACAGTTCTGCTTTAGTCTCCCAGATTAGCTTGTTAAGTCTACGAGCATAACATTGGAAATGGCACATCTAAGGTAATAAAGCAAATAGCTGCAGACATGAAATTTGGAGTTCCACCCAACAATAAACAGAAAAACAAAACAAAAAACCCAAAGAATGCATGAGGCTAATAAGATTGCAACTTTGCTTTTTAATTACTCTTTTCAAAATATCATTCAGCTATATCACATTCCTTGAATAAGCTAATGCAGCCAAAGTTAAAAGTCTCAGAAAACACTCAGTATAAGTCTATATTCTTGACAGCTCTCCTAAGTAGGAAGCAGTCTGCGTATCTGTCAACAGGTCTGTTGCGACCAAAGTACCAACTGCACACTATAAAGCGAACATTTTGCAAGGTTTAATAAACACTTCGGTGGCCTTACATATTTGTCATTAGTGATTAGTTTCAATGCTACTTATGCTCATCACACAATGTTTGCATATTACTATAAGAAAATAAATACTTTGTAAAAGTACATATAAACATACACACATCTGACAACCTGCAACTCTAAAAATCAGCATGCTTACAAAAACCAAAAGGACCTTGCATACATGCTTTAGGACCTACAATAAGACTCAAGAGCTATATTTAATAAACCATATTTAAAGAAGCTCTAGCAAGTATTAAAGTAAAGCTCTTGTATGCCCTACGTATTTGGTCTGCACACCACCACACAAATCGCTCTTGATTCATGGGAAACACTGCCGATCTTAAAAAGCAAATACACGGCACTTAACCTCTAATAACAGGCTTAGTAAACTATTTAAGACATAATAATATGCTTTAAAAGTCCTCACACCAAGCACAGCTTTTCCTAGTCTTTTCCCTTCTTCCACAGTGCCCCTTTCCTCTCTTTTTGAGCCAACACCAGGCTCGTTATTCCCCACTCTTTATGCACACATGTCCAATTGATTAAGATGCCCCGACCTAAAACCTGTGTGACCTCGGGACTTCCATGGCTCCGGATCAGCCTCGTGTCCCTAAAGTGCAATGGTTACATCCAAGGTCTTCATTTGTGCTCCCTCTTCTGGCTTTATGAGCACACAGCACAACCACAGTAGGGTGACACCGAGACCACCCCAACATAGCCACCACAGCACTGTTTGCTGTCCTCCCCGCATCCCCCCAAAAAACATAGAGCCATCAATAAAGTGCTCCCAACCTGCACGTTACTGCTCGCTGCAGTGGACCACACTATAGAAATAACCCAGATTAGTATTCATGAGTGCGATTTATCTTACTTCGCTGCTCAACACAAAAGACCAAGTACTCAACTTCCAAGGACGGCACAAAAATAGCTTCCAGCTAATTTTTTAAGCCCATCCTAACGTTAATTTTAGCTCTGGAAAACCATCACGTGTAATAGAACAAACAGCCCAGCACCTTCCATAAGGAAAAAAAAATCAGTAACATTAAAGGTTTGTATTTGGATACATCTGGCATATAAGGCCTTCATTTTCAAGCTCTGAATGCATTTTTATCATCTTTACATTTATTTTCAGATTAAAAACAAGAACTTGTGTTATTTTGGCATCAAATGTAAGAGGAAAAGGAAGGGGGAAAAAAGCCAACTGCACAGTAGCTTACTTTTCCAGCATAATGTTGCACTGCAGTGGAGGTCTATTTTGAGAAAAACTATAGTTGCCAGTAGTGTAGCCTTCTTAAGTCATTTTGGTAGAAGCTGTCAAAACACATGTTCTTTGGAGCCTTGCTGGATTTGGAACATTTCATCTGCTTTATTTTACAACAAAACAGAAATTTGTGACTATCTTTTATTAAAAGTGTTTGGGGAAATGTTAAGTATTGGTGGGAAAAGAGTAAGTAAAATAACTTATTTTTCTCTGGAACACATGGGATATATTCTGCAAAGTGGGATTAGACAGAGGCAAAGGCTGGGGAATGGAGGACGGAGCACAATTTAGGCATCTTTGTCCACTAGAACAACTTGGGAGTTGTTAACACAATGTAGAGAAGCTGCACAAGCTGCTGGCCCTTGGGAGCCCTAAGCCCCATCTCTGCTCTGCATGGCTGTGCTAAAATGTGAGAAAATAAAAGCCAGGAAAAGGAGCTGGAAACCAAGGTCTCCCTTTCCTAAGCAGGTCCCCCATCTAATTACAACTACTTAACAACCAGACATTATATTCTCCACATTATATCCTTCCATTTTCATGCCTGCATTTGAAATGAAATTCTTTCTCTGGAAAGAATATCCTAATGCCTGGTAGTCAGGAGCAGCAGATGTTGGCTCAGACCTCCAGCCTTCAGAGAGGCTATGAAATGCACCAACTCCAAAGAGAGGAGAAATTCTGCAACACCATTGTGCCTGATAATATTTTCTACCAGCTACTGCCAAATGGTTTCCCAGATCTGCTCATCAGGGACATCTGGTACTCTGCATTAGCCAACATGAGCTGGTCTAGAACACTCAGTAACCTCAGGAACTTAGTGTAAATTCTCATACTTAAAGATGTGATAACAAAGTTACTTGAATCTTAGGATGTCACCAAAAATTTAGAAGATGCCACATGTCATGGCAAGTGGGCTCTAGAGTTCACCTAACACTTGCTCCAGCACCTATCAAATCTCATGTGGCGTATAGCCATTTCAGTTTCTGGAGAGATTTGTTCAAAAGCAAATGACCTTGCATATCCATACACAGCTCCAGAAATGGCACTTAAGGAAAGTTAACATACAGGAAACCACCTAGCAGCAGCTCACTTCTGCATACCAAAAAGCAAATGCAGAGACACTCTAGAGTAGGTTGTTTACCTCTAGCCCTCCATGTTTTTTGATTTATTCTGCAGTTCTTGCAGATAAACATCTAAACTACAGAAAACATCCTGAGGAAATCTAAACCTAAGTCATCATAATAAAATTTACCAACAAACACTTATCAGCTGACCAACAGCACGTCTTGCAGATTCTTAACATTTCCTTTACCATTTACTCTCTCAGAGTGCAAAAATGGCAATAAAATTCAATTTTACCAAATTACCAGCATATACAGACTGCTGCAGTCCGTAAGCCTTCTTAAATTACAATTTATATTAAGTGTTACATGCTTCAGCCTGTGGAAAATGGATGAGAAAACAGTGTACCCAATCAAGCATATGAAAGCTGTAAGGTTTATCATTTCCTTTGTGCTAGTATATGTTACATCCCCAAACAGAATAAAACACTTGCAAAAATGCAAGCGTTTTAAAGCTTTCCCCTGTGACACCTCATCCACACATTCATACTAAGGCCAAATGCAGCTGAAAGCTGTAGTAGACTGACCTTTCAACTTTTTTGCCTTATTTCATCACCTAAAAGTTAAATTACATGCCGCAAAAAGTATCTTCTAATGCATTTTATGCTAGATCAGACTATAAAGTTAAAGAAGGATCTGACTCTTGATGGTATTTAAGTCTTGCAAAGAACATAACTACTGAACATGAGTTCATTTTTGCTAAATACACTGTTCTACAAAATTTCTCTCTCAAGTCTCTTTTGCCTCTTTTTCACTATTTTTTTAAAGTGCTTTGGAGCTCCAAAATTTTTGATGAAAAAAGGGTTAAAAAAAAAAAAAATCAAATCCTCCGCTTTACCTCACCCAAAAATTTAGTTTTGTCTATCTTTAAGTCCCTTTCTTCTCATCAGTTTCCTAATACTGTAATTCACCAGCATGTGGAAGTTTTCCCTCCCCTCTTTCTTAAAACACTACTGGAAACCAACAACAACGTTCCAGGCAAGTGGATTATCACATTGTATCTTATGTTTCCCATTACAAGAGAAAAAGTAATTCTTTAAAAAATACTGCCAAGTCTATTCCTTACTGAGTAGATGAACACTCTTGGTTTTCACATGTTCCCATTGAATGCTGACAGGTTCTTCCAGAGGTAGCATTGGAAAATACAAGTTTATTTTGCAAACAGTTACGAAGTTATAGCCCAGCAACATGCATGAAAAGTTCTTCCCAAATTACTAACAGGCATATCACACTAAACATTCTCAGCAAAAGCATTTCCCCTGATTTTCTGACCTGTTTAAAATAAAATTGGAAGGAAAAAAAAAAAGAAGGGGGGGGGAATAATTAAAAAAAAGGTTTTCGGCAATGCTTATGTAGTTCCCATCCAAGGGAGCAGACTCTTGGCTAAATCCAGAAGCAAGCTGAGCAGACTGCAGGTGATCCACTCTTCTGTCACCACCAAGTGCCACTGCAATCAATCAGAATCACTATAGGGACACAGGAAAACAGACAATTTTAAAACCGAACGGTAAAAAGTATATTTTTTACTTTAGTGTGTGTAAGTATTTTTAATTATGCACTAGAAAGGCACATTTTAAGACAATTCCATGTGGAAATAGGGTGCCCTTTAGAAAACTTTAATAAGGCCCAACAACTAACTGGTATAATGTAACACCAAAGGCACCTTAAATTTCAAAACCACCTGATGATTTGGCACCCTCGTTTGGAAGTCAGCATTCATGAGCTTATACACAACCAGATGACAAGTATGCAGTTCTTTCTAAGAAATAATATAGAAAAAATTGTCTTTAATTATTTTTCCTCCCATAATCAGGACAGAGAAGAAAGAAATACACAACAATTAGGTAATCAGAACTAGTGGCTTCTTCCGGAATAAATATTCTCTCTCATATTTTACCAGATCATGGATGAATTCTGTGATCTGATCTTTACATCGAGCCCAGGCAGAATCAGTGCCTGATGATTACAGAAAAGTTCTCCATCCAGTTAACTACCACCACTGTCACTGTCTGTGTATTTGTGTTTTCTGTATGTCAACAAACTTCAAAAAATACTGAACCATACTGCTTTAAACCATAAAATTACCTTACTGCAGGGGTGAAATAGCATTTTTTTTTCTTCTACTGTGGAATAACCACAACTTTCAACACAAGAATCATGGATTATGAAAGTCTGACTTGAGAATGGAAAGACACGGTCTTTGCCTCTCAAATGACTGCTACATTTATATAGCAAAGACTCTCAATATATCTTTTATAGGAGCTGTACAATGAGCCGAGCAGGCATGTGCACACACTGGTGCATTTACACACCCCTATATCTCCAAACATGCAACTCCTTTGTCATTATTAACGCCCGGTATCCAGCAAATTATTCAAAACAGTGGCTAGACTCAGCTTGCCAGTTTGGAGGGTAGATCAAGTCATCTGGAAACATAATGCAAATTTTACATCCTGGCTGAAGAGTCTGCCAAGCCCCGGAACCGTCACCTTCAGAAGTGCTCCATCGGCACAGGGAAGCAGACCTAAAAATGTACAGCAGGTTTCCTCCCTTCAACCGACCTGACAGCAGTAGCTACCAGAGCACTGCACTGAAGCTGCTTCATTAATTCCATTTGGGATACGTGGGGCCAGTTGTGGTTGACCAGACAAAGAGAACCGGCATCTGGGGCAGGCAGGTCCAGATGAAATCAGAGCAACAGTTAAGCCTGCAAAGAAAGCTTTGGCTGCGATTCAAGTTCCGCTGTTATTTATTTAGTGAGTAAAGAGATGCTGTACATAGGGGTTTTTGGCCTGTGCAGCATGCATGGAGTTTGGCTGGAAGGTTAAAAAAAAAAAAAAAAGAAAAAAAGAAACCACCACATTTTAGTTAAGGGCTGTGTAATTCAGTACACAGACTAAAAACTGAGCAACTGGAGGGCAAATAAAATGACTATTTGAAAAACAAAGCAGCCACGCTGTCCGTCCTCACCAAACTTCTGCAAAGATCACAAGGAAGCAAGAGTGAAGTTTCCTTATCATTTCACATAATACTACACAAACTTTAAGCCTTCCTGTCACTAAAAACTAAAGGCAGGACCAACAGTGAATTTGTTGTCTAATGCTCAGAATCGCTTTCCTCTAAACGTATGTATAAAGCAAAGCACAAACCACCTGTTCTCTCCAACTTAAAAGCTAGAATATTAAACTAATTAATACAAAAAAAATAAACATTGCAAGAAGGTGTCTTTGTGATCAAAGTACCCCCCCATACATGCACCCCTGCCTCTACCGCCAAGTAATTATGCCAACTTGTGAGTCAGCATCAAGTGTTCATCATGAAAGGAGGGGATCTAGCATAAAAAAACTGCTTGAGTGGAAAACTGATTGGAGGTCAGCGAGGGAAAGGGGGAAACGAAATAAAGCAACAAACCATACCACAGAAATTAAGAGACAAACTGTTTTCTGCTTACCAGCACATTTAGGAAAAAAAAAAAAAAAAGAAGAATAGTTTGAAAAGGAGAATACTTTGAACACTGGATAGAATAAAAGCTAGTTGTTATCATTATAGCTTGGTAAACACATGTTGATGCAGTAGTATTTTATGCAGGTAAAACAAATTTCAGCCGTTTTGAGATAATAATGTCCAGTAGGACTGGTAGTGTCCTCTAACCAGGAAGTTGCTCATTGCAACACCAAGCTATAAACCATTTGTAAAAAAAATTAAAAAAAATTTAAAAAAATCAAATTAACTCTTCTTTACCTAGCCCTATGAAAGAAACATCTTAAACGTTTAACAAGAAAACAAAATTTCTCTTTTTCAAAAGCAGCATCTAACGTGAGAAAACAGGATGAACTCTGACATTAGTGGCTAATGAACACACATGAAAGAGAAGCACTTCCACAAGTATACACTTGTCTACTCATTTCAAGGCCACAGAACACTCTGAGGGCGAGAAGAGCTTTAGAAAACACAACAAAAAGCAAATCAACATTCTGCCATTAAATAAATGCAAAGAGCTTTTGTTGAGATGAAGGATGAAGCTTGCGCTGACATCTGGAAGAGTGAAGGATCCTCCTTTACCCTTTACATAGCAAGCTACCACTAAAACTACTAAACAATCACCATGACAGGCAGCACAACCAGGCACCACGGACAACTTCAATCCAACAGGGCAAATATGGAAACAATTTGCAGGGGTACAGAATCTGCCAGGTTTCCACTGACATTTTGGAATAAACCCCTCTCACTGAGGTCTGTCACAGCACCTTAATGCCTAAAGAAGAATTAATGTTTTGCTTTAGGAAAAGAAAAAAACCAAACAAACAAAAAAATAAACCAAACCCCACTTTGTTTTCAGTAAACAAATATATGCTGCAATATATGCAGCATGAAAAATAAATATATTGGAAGTTTTTTATCCAAACATGTAATCTAAAGCAAAACAGGCTGGTATCTCACTGTTTGTATTCCAATAATATTACTTATACTAAGTATTAGTTGCCCAGATGCACGATGTTACCCATCTAGGAAAAGGATAAGAACTACAGTGCTTTTAATTGTGCATCCTGACAATACTTCCCTTGATATGTTATATTTTTATACAATAAAGAAAACAAGCCAAAAGAGATTGAGTAGTTGTTAATTCAGATTTTTCAGTGGAATAATTTGTTGTGTGTTTTTCTGAAGTGATCTTTAGATGTACCCTTCAAGATTCCTGTAACGGTCACATTCTTTAGCTCACATTTTCAATCATGTGACAGAGTTAACAGCTAAACATTGCAAAGCATGGAAGTCATAGACAAGAAAGGGGCTGCTGAAGTGCCATATATGTGTGAGGGCTGACAAAAGATATAGAAGGAACTGAAAAACAGCTGTATGGAAACTCCTTGAAGTTTACTCCTGTTTGTGTTAAAGAAGAGAAAGCCACATTACTCAAAGTTGAATTCAAGCTAGGTAACGCACCTACAAAATTTCCATTTCCATCTTAGAAATTAACATAATTTGAAAAACAAGCCAATAACACTCTGCAATTATTTTTTTGTGCTCTCAGAAGCAGCACAGGCACACTACACTCGTTTCTATAAGATATTCTTACCAAGTTCAGAATTAGAACATTTGAAAAGATATCTTTTATCTCTTCAGATAACTTCCAAAACGTTGAAAGTATGTATATGGAAAGGATGCAACGACAAACTTACTGCTATGAACAAACACATGTTCATTACTTAAAAAATAAAATAAAAAATAAACAACCTTTCAGTTGTCCTGGACAGTTCATCTTCTACAAGACATGTAAGGAAAATTAATTCCCTTGGACAATTGCTCTCCTCTCCTACCTAATAAGGTAAAGATACAAAGAGAAATCTGCTTTTTGAAACACTTCACACTAATAAGAAACCAGTGTCTTTAGACTGTATGGCAGAGGAGCAAAGGTGGGGAATACCTTTATATGTCAGAATGTGCATGATACACAAAAGCTGCATTTAGCACTCAGAACCTGCACTTGGTTTTGCAGATGCCCAGGCAAGGCCAGGAAACCTTTAAGGCAGCAGAACAGGCTCCAAAGGCAGGAGAAGGTGGAGACAGGGAAGCCAGAGGAGCCAGGAAACACCTGAGGAATTTGAGAGGGCCTGAAGCAGCTTCACCCCACTCCAGCCCATCTTTTCCAGGATATTCCTATCTCCCCAAATTGGCTTGAGTGCGGGGTTCTCACATAGCCTCCCCAGTTCTCAGTTCCCAGAGGCAACTCCATAGACATCTCTGTGTCATAGTCTCCCACTGCAGCTCCCACCACTACATGTGGTGCAACGTAACAGCTGACCAGATGCCACAAGCCTCACTTTCCTTCCTCCCATTCCATCTAGCTGCCCAAAACAAAATGATCCAGTCAGCTCTGCCAGGCCAGAGTAGGTACCTATAGCAGCAGAAAAGAATCATAGTCTAAGAGGTATAAAAATGGCAGCAGGGAATAAGATGGAGTACAAAAAAAAAAAAAAACCACAGAAGAAAGTGGACATCAGACACCACAAGTCTCATGAGGCCTCCTGCCATCAGCACTTACAGAAGTGCCCCCTCAAAGTGCTTCAGAGTGACAGAGTCTACTCCTAATTTTTCCC